>NW_010407670.1:89717-102539 GCF_000710305.1 Buceros rhinoceros silvestris | reverse complement strand
GGACCCCCGCGCGAAGGGACCAGGAGGGTGAATCCTGCTGGAGCTGAGCAGAGCTGAGCTCTCGTGGGATCTGCTCTGATCCCAGAGGAACCCAGCTCCCCTTTAGTCCGGGAGAGATGGCATTTCCTTGAAAAACAAATACAGATGTCCTTCAGCAGAACTCGTTCAGGAGCTCTGATCTGTTTGGGCAGTTGAGTGTTGGAAACTGTTTTAGGGCTGTGTCTCAAACCAGAGCTTCTATAAATACAGCCTGTAAATAGATTTCTTTTTCTTCAGCAGAGACTGGCTTTTTTTTATGGGAAATAATGAGGACTGCGGAAAGCAAAGTTTCCTCTGTGATTTCTTGTCAGTGAAGACCTCTGATTTCAGAGTAGCCTAGGAAGGCTGTTCTTAGGTAAATGTGTTCTTGATAATCGGATGAGCTAGCGTGTTCATATGAAATGGCATTTTTCTCTCTGCACTCTGTCCCTTTGGCGTGGTTCCTGACTTTCCAAAATCAGATGTGTACCAAGCCTCCTGCAACATGCTTAATTCCCACCCAAAAGATATTAACTCGGCTTCTGGTGATCACTTGGAGCACCAGTTACCGGCATCAGCCTCGCTTGTAGCTGAAGCTGAGTGTGGCAGAAGCTTGTCCTGTGTGGAGGAACTACTGTTCCCCTGCCCATGCTGTGAGTTCTTTTAAAGCACTGGTGGTTATTACTCTGCTGTTTTGTCACCCCTTAGGTTAAGTTACTTTTTGATGCTGCATACAAAAGGTCCTTTTCTGTACAGCCCGTGTTACTCCTAAGATCCCTCCCATGTAACAAAATACAGCTCAGTGGCAAATACAGTAACAAGATGGTGTTTAATATATGATGACTTGTAGTATTAGTAGTGCTCAGGACTAGAGGGATTAACATCTTCACAACACAGAATTATAAAATGCTCTGTAGGTGAACAAAAACCACCAGCTGGGTGATGGGAAACCTGTTCCAATACCTACACATCTAAACAGGATTTTCAGTAGCATTTGTAATGCCCATCTGTGCTGACACTGGAGTGTTTATGGAAAGCTCCAATTGCACATTTCAAGGCGGTTGGAAATGACAGCTGAGGAAAAGACCAAGTCTCAGTAGTTTGTCCTTTTCTTCCTGTGCCACTTCCCAGCCCCGGGGGAGGTTAGGGAAGGGATTGCAGATGACATTTCCTCCTTTCTTTTCAGCATGGTGATCATAAATGGCTTTCACCTTCTAATGCTCTCTAGGAACTTGCTCGCTATCAGGTGACAGATCTGGCTTTGCAGTGAATTGAAATGGGATGTGGGATAAGTGTAGATCGACTGCATGAAACCTGCTATGAAAAAAGAAGGTGGGAGGAAGAAGGACATTTCTACTTAAACTGGACAGAAAAGGAGCAGTAAAGATATTTCTGCATTTATGGTATGCTTGATCCACCTGAAATGCACCAACAACTTGAGCTTTGGGTCTATAAGTGATTTTAAATCTGGAATCACAGTAGATTCCACAGGAAAAAGATTCATGTATGGAATGCAGGAAAAAAAAATGTCTTTAGGTCTTCTAAAGGCTGTCTTGCTGTAATTTTGTGCCTCATTTCCTTTTGTTCCTCATTTCTCCAAAATACTTCGTTGGGGATTGTATGCTACTTCTGTGGACCTTTCTAAGGTCAGTAACAAATTTAATTAACCATGAGCTAATGAAGAATTTGTACTGTAAATCAAATTTTAAAATCTCAGTTTAAGTCCTCTAAACCTGGAGGCAGCTAAATTACTTGAGGAACAGAGACTGAAAAAACACATGTATTATCTGCGCTTTAGCAGCACTTTCTGTTTCTACTGAAAGCTTGTAGCTTAACATTATAACAGACTATGTTCCTTCTGTCACAGATGCCATCTTCAATTTCTTTGCTTCCTCATTCTTCTCTAGGGTGAGACCTCAGCCCCTGCTTATCAGTGCAGCCCAAAGCTGGAAAAAGCCAAACCTCTTATTGTGAGGTTGATCTTTATGAAGATCTAAAAGTGTAGATCTCACGTGTGCACGCAGATGGTAGCTGCCGGTAGGAAAGCAGCAGTTCCTTCACTGGCAGTCCTTCTGTACCTCCTTCTCTGCTGGCTTCTCTGTTGCCTGACGGTAGAGGTAACTCAACAGAGTGAATGCCAGAAGGGGCCAGCTTTGAAAAGCAGGCTCTGTAGTGGATGGGTGACACTTCAGCTTCCTTGTGTTGGACACGGTTGTCACTGCACAGTAGTGCAGGTCATTCTTTATGGGCTCAAGAGAAGTGCTTTCCAGGAGAACCAGTGCCAGGTACCAGAACATGCTTCCTCTCCAGTTTATAACTTGTGGGGGTCTTCCCACCTCATTGAGAGAACCCAGAAATCACAATTCTTGTTGCATCTTGTAGCACTTACCAATTTAATGGTTGTGGAAGTGAATCCTTAATTCAACTCTGAGGGTGGCAAACCTTTGTAACTGGAGAAGGTGGTGATCCTTTGGCGGTGTAGCTGTCTCCTGTGTTTTAGGAATCTTTATAGAGCAGTCACGAATGTGCCCAGTTAAGAGGTGGGCCCCACAGCACATCCAGCACGCAGGGATGTAGAAGACTCTGTTTTCTGCAGTGTGACTGCTTGCTGGAAAAGAGAATTTCGTTAGGTGCCTCCTCATCCCATCAAGAAGCAGTTTTCTTGTGCATTGGAGCTCCAGTCGCTTACGATCCAAACTGAGTGTATACGAGTGGACTGATGCTGCTGTGGGTTGGATCACTCTTCCCTCTGCTTACGCCATGCCTGGCGTGCTAGTGGCCAGCACTAACAGGAAACCACAGCTGCTTTGGTTCACTCTGCTGACAGCTGCCTCCAGAGCTCACCCCAACTCAACAGGGCGCAGGAAATGAGACGGCTGAATACTGATGACTTCGGTGAAAAGTACTCTGGCAGTTCCTGCTTAAAATGGTGAATCTTTGTAAATAATTTTTGCAGGTTCTTGGCAAGGTGTTAAGCTGCTTTTTCACGTGCATGCTGATGGCTGATTTCATTAATAGGTCGGTTTCAGAAAACAGAAAAAGCTTATTGAGTTCCTACCTCCTTAGTAGCGTGGAAATGATTCCTTGTCTGTTAGGCAGCGTTTACTGCTGGGATAAAGCTGTTACGTGGCTTTAAAACGTGTTAAAGGCTTTTCACGTTAACTGACTGTACAACAGGTCTGTTATCAATGAAACCAAATTAATCAGAGCTGGGAATCAGCCTGACCTTTTCTGTATATTCACCTAGATTGCTTTAACCAAGTCCCAGCTGTTTCCTCTGTTCAGAAAGGCTTTCAAACCATCTTTAGTACAGAGTCACAGAATCATCTGGTTGGAAGAGATCTTTAAGATCATCGAGTCCAGCTGTTCACCAGCACTGCCAGGGTCCCTAAAACAAACTAGGTTTAGTTTAACTTTCACTTCCTTAGGGATTTTGAACAGCTTTGTCACACGTTACTTCAAAGTTCTCCATCTGTATGTAAAGACAGATAGATGGTTCTTACTTTATTTGCTCTGTTGCCTTGGAGGTGAATGAGTCTGGTTTATTGTGTGGTGCTGCCTTGGCTGGTTACCGGAAGGAGCTATTCTATATTACAAAACTTTCCTGTCTTCTGGTTTTGGCTGTTTTTCTTCTGCCCATCAGGATTTATCCTTCTCGCTAGACTTTGGAGTTCATGTTATGAGTCCAGTCCAACCCCATGCGCTGTCTTGGCTATCATGATGTTGTTTGTTCCCCTCTGGAAGTGGGGAGGTCAGAAGTCGTGGGGTAAGGTACCTTCACTTCAGCGGAGCTCTCTTTATCCTGGGGTAGAATTGGTGGCTTTGCCCGGAAGTCATGCGCAGATGAAGGTTCTTGGGCCCAGGGGTCTTGGAGGGGGAGACACAGAAATGTCCCCTATGGACTGTGCTGCAGACAGAATGGTAACATAGACCATCCGTAACCTGAAATAAACTGTGGAAACTGATCTACCTTCAAAGCAGGAGGAGAGTTTTACTGAAAAAACCGGTAATTAGCCGAACTGTGATAACATCACTTAGGATCAGGGTTCTAGCTAAAGCTTATATGAGCGCCTTCATTTCATAGGTTTCTGCCCAGTTATTGTAGCTTGATTAACTTTACGGTTATTACAGCAGTGGATATAGATTTAAATTGCAAACTGAAAAAAAGAAAAGGACAGGGAATGGGTGTTGTGTGCTTTTGCTGTCCTTTAAAAAACTAGTTGCAGCTCTGGGTGGACGGTATGGTTTGTTTCTGCCCCTGACACTCCCGTAGAGGAGGCTGTGCCGTGCTCTGGCTGTGAATCCTGCCAGTCTCAGCTTTTTCGTGTAATCAGCTCATACTGTTTGTGCAGTAACCAGCTTTGTCCTTGATCTTGAAAAGTTGTTTTCCCTTGCTACTGTTGGCTCCTTGTCTATTTATAGAGCGATCATACCTCTCTCAGCATTGGGCTTTCTGGATAAACACATGTTGGAGGGGGTGAGGAGGGGAATCTCCCTTGTGATTGGCTTCCTCCTGTTCCCTGGGACATCCTAGCAGGTATTCTCGCTGCATGAATTGCAACAGGACCCTCTTGGTGGGAAATAAGCTCTTAGGAGGAGCACGGCATTTGCCTGCTTCATGTCAGTGCTGCGGTGGCTTATTGTTTTGTGGCTCGCAGGGCATTTGGACCAGGCAGGGCCAGCTCGTGCATTATTTCCGCCCTCTGCACACCCATGTGCGTGGTATTAATATTGACTTGGAAATAGTGCTGCTGCATCTGTAGCAGTCCTTGTTGCCACGGGATCAAGCAGCCTAATGCTTTAGATACAGCTGAGATAGTTCTGTAGGTGATCCCCTACGTCATAGCCGTGTCCAAGTGCATAAATTCCGGTGATGGTGGTGCTTTACCGAATTTGCCATATTCACGCTTAAAGCACAAGGTCTTACTAATGCATCAGGCAATGTTTTTAATCAGAGAATAATCTTGGCTTTTCTCTGCGATGGAATGAAATATTAAATACTTTCAAGTGTAAGTACAGCTTGTTGAAAGCGTACAGGGAGGGGTTTACTAAGTGTTGGGTCTGGTTCAGTACCTGCTGGTCACCGAATGGATTCTTGCGGTTAACCCAGAAAGGTGGGGCATGTCCATAGGGGGAATCTCTCTCCTTGCCCCAGGCTGTTACTGACTAATGCTGTGTGGGAAAGATAAATAGTTTTATCTCCTCTCTTGGCAGTTAGTGAATCGAATTTAGGAATGAGCAGTTCTTGTTGCTGATTGGTGTACTTTGTTCTTGTTTTCCAGCACTGAATTGCTCATCTGAGGGTTGTCTAGTGTTTCTTCATCTTCACTAGATTCAAATGTGGCATTGTGCTGTTTACCACGCTTTCCAGACGGTTAAATAAGGGTGAACAGTGCCCTCCTAGGGAAGGCTGGGTTGTTTTTCTGGATTTAGAAGAATGTACTTGGTCTGAAAGAGCTGGAGGATTGCTTGGAAGGTCCGTTCCTGCTGTGTTAGGTGTCAATAATTACATAGCGTTTGATATAATCAGTCTAACTTATTTACTTCTCAAGCTCCTTGTAAATGAAAACGTTACACATAATCCAGAGTTAAAACATTAAGGAACTACAGCATTGCAATAAATGTTGGAGCTGGTTTATGGGGTTTGTCTGGGGATTTTGCCGGACTCTTTGGACAAGGGAAGTGTCTTTACTGAGGCCCCCTTTAGACTCTGGATGTAACGTCAGCCTTTGGGCAGGGTCAGGTCCATTGTTAACACACAGAGCCACTGCCCAGGCCAGTGTTGCCAACTGGGTGATTAATATGGCTGTAGCCAGGCCTAAAAACTTCCCAAGGAGATCATGAAAGCAGTTTTGCTGAGTGCTGTAGGGTTGGCTTAGGAGAGCTGCCGGCCTGGAACATTTGTTCTGATGATCAAGCCTTCTGCAGACAGAGGTGAGCAGAACAAATGCAGCAGCTTAACGAGGATTGTTGTCTGTGAAGGACCCAGGTTAGTCTCAAAGTTCAAAAGATGATCACAACTAGAAGAAAACACTAGAGTCAAAGGAGGACAGAAGCCTCGGTTAGATGTTAATAATTCAGGCTGAGATGCCAATCTGTTCCAGGTTCTGGAAAACTTGAGAGACTTGCTAAGATTTGCAAAATCTTGAATGCAGGAGGAGTAGTTTACCGAGTGTTTTGCTCTGAACTGTTCCTATGGCAACTGTTTAGTTTTGAGACTTGCTTCTGAATACTTTGCGCTCATTAGTGGTGAGGACATACGTAGATGCTATCGTTTAAGATCACTGCTCTAGAAGATCAGGAAATAATTACTTCCCTAAATGTTGATTTTTAGGCATACTTGAAAGGCAGTAATCATCCTTCAAAAGTTGGTGGTCCTCCACACCGTATTTTCTAGGGAAGCATGATAAACACACAGCGCATCCTGAAATCTGTACAGGGTGGATAGTCAGTTTTCTTCGAAATCAAGACCTTTGGTCCATGCCTGTTAGTACAAACCTGCTGACCAGAATGGTAACTGGCCGCAGTGATGGTAGAACCCAAAATACAGTCTTACTGATGATTACTACTGGGACACTTATGTTGAAAACACTGTGTTTTAAGTGCTTTGCTGCCTCCGTTTGGAAAAGCAGACATTAATCCACATCATCTACTTAAGAAGCTAAGCTTAAATGATGAACAAACTTCAGTTTGGCCAGAACAATTACTGGGCCGAAGTACAGTGAAGTATAATGTCTCCAAAATACAGATCATGAAAAGCAAGTTTTAAAAGTGTAGACTCTGCAGTATGATGATAAAGCCTTCTCTTTATACTACACCAGTAAGGAAACAAACTGAAAACAAAAACATTTCCTTATCTAGAGGGTCTTATGCACAGAAAAACAAAGTCTCTTTTCGCATACTGTCGGACTTCTTGGGGTGTGGCAAGGGAAGAGAATTCCCAACTAGAACAAGAATTCGTATGTTTTCCAGTGAAAAGTATTTTCCATGGCAGTGAGTCATACTGCAACGTGAGGCTTTCTTGAAACTATTTTTTTACTAGCTGGCTGTAAAAGTCACAAGTTTCCAGAGACTTGCTGTGTGGGACTTGCTGGGGTTTAAAAAAATCACCATCTTGCTGTGCAGCAGTGACTTACGTTTGCTTATTTACTAAGAATCTTAAAAAAAAAAAACCACAACAACAGTATTTTATATGGGTGTATGATCCATTTTTAGACTCAGGCAATGGTTCCGTAGTCACACTGCCAAAAGAGCCGTGCAGATGCGTGGCAATGCCCTCCTCCTGCCAAACGAGGAAGCTGTCAAACTGAATTTCACTGATGTCCAAACAGAATAGAAATTAAGTCTTTTATCTTTGTGCATCCCCTCGCAGATGGAATGTCCAGCGTTCTCAGATGCCTGCTTCTCGTCACTTCTCACAGCTTAGCACAAAGAGCTTCCCTGGTAGGAGGGGGGCTCCGGTAGAGCGATTACAGTTCCTGGAAAACGGTAACTGGCCAAACTGTCAAAAGGAATGAAATTTTAGTGCATCTTAAACGTTACCCACTCGTGCCACAGATGGGAAAAATTGGCATACCGTCAGAGAACCTGGAATCCACACCCCAAACTTTGCCTGACGCTAATGAGAGTTCTCCGCAGATAAACGGGAGCAAAGCAGCTTGTGAAGGCAGCACAACCCTCAGAACCGGCTAGTCTCCCACTTCAGAAGGTAAAGCCAGCAGACAAGCCATTCCAGTTAAAGCTGTTTAAAAGGCTAGGAAAGAAGCTAAATCTTGCTCAAAAATAGGAAGCTGTCCAGAAAGGGGCAGTTTCAGGCCCAAGTCTGAAAGTTTTCCGGTTCTGGTGTATGTACCTGGGTGATAAATAGGCATCTCGGCTGAAAGCCTTTCAGTACTTTGTTAGTCTTGGAGCTTTTTCCTTAATTCCCTTGGCACAAAAGTTTAAGATTTATTACAGTAGGGTCTACAGTAACCCTTGACTGTAATACAAGGAGACTGGAGAGGTAACTATTTTGCAGGTGTCTGTGTCTTCTAGGTGAACTGCTGCTCGTTCACCTTTTCAGATCCGATCTTCCATACGATGTGCAGGACAGGCCCCTCTCTCCTTCTGTATTTTGGTTTCCAGTTAAAATCGTACAAAATAACTATCCCAAACTATTTGGTTCCCATTGTTGCTTTCCATATATCAATAAACAACATTTTGTGTGCCTGCAGGAGCGTAGTTCCAGCCAAACTGCTTTGTGTACGCAACTGGAAGTTTGGCTAAGTATCTGGGTTGAACAAATACACAGGGATCTAGTTCAGCTGGGGGTGGAGGGGCAGAGTTCAGTTCTGCCCGGCGTGGACCATGGCTTCAGGCTTGGCTGGCTTGAGCAATGCTCAGATGAGACCCGTCCCCAGAGTACCTGCTCAGCCCAGCGGCAACGGTGTCCCTGGGCAGGACAGTCAGTCCTAGAGGTGCATTTGTTCTTGCTTGAGGCTTGACAGAAGGATAACTGCTCCTCTGAAAGATCAGAGGAAGACACATTAAAAAACCTACCTACACTGTAACTTTGGTCTGTGGGCTCTGATAGATTCCACTCAAATTTTGAGCATTACTTCCCTGCAGGAAGGTCTTGAAAGTCCAGACACAAACATTTTACAGCTACCCAAGTCAGAAACTAGTGAGTTTGCATTTGGAGACCATCCCTTCTCCCCAGACACACACTACATTTAAATTCCGTGCTGCAGAGGCATGGTGCTTTCTTTCAGTGACTGCACTCACATAAGAAAGCAGCGCTTGGCCCTCAGCTCTGTTCGAGTGGCACTCAGTTCCTTTGGAGCTGGGATCGTTTCCAGAGCATTCAGGAGTGGCTTTCCTAGCAGTGCAGTGTTTTGGTTTAGATAATGTATGCCGGCCTTTTTTCACTCCTGAGGACCTGAATATGGTCTTCTCTTTACAAATAGGAAATTTGTGGTGCCTTGTCCTAGCATCTAAAGGACACTCTGTGCCCGCTACAAACTGCCGTGCAGCTTGGCACAACCTGTAGCCAAGGCCTTCGGAGCAGAGGTGGGGATAATAAATTCTTTGTGGCTGTGTTATAGGCTTAGTGGTGTGGAGAAGCTGGGGTAGGAGGTAACATATAGCTGTAGGGTTTGGGGCTTTTTTCTGATTTGGCCACAATGACTTCAGGTGCTGTGTTGATCTTAAACGTCACATTTAGACTTCTGTAGTTCTGTATCTGTGCCCTGTCAGTTTGGTTAAATATTTTCTACTCTGCGGCCAAGTGAAGAATACATCAGTTTTAACTTTGAGGTCAATCGATTTATTGGACAGCTAAACCCATGTTTTAGAAGACTGGAAGGAGTCAGGCAGGTGACAGATCTCCATACTGTTGAGGAATCATTTTCCACTCCGTTCTGAACTGCCTTGGAAGGCTGGGATCTCCCATTTTGCATCCAGCCACTAGCGGAGCACCACAATTTGAATTTGTGTCTGGACCATGTGTCAGCCCACGCTTGCAGCTTTACTGGATGACTCAGAGCAGGAAAGGCAGGTGTGGGCTGGCTTCCACGGGGATGTGGGACAGGTGGCCGGGGCACACTGGCTTGCTGGGGTAGAGTTACTCCATCAAAATGTTTTAAACACATTTGAAGTGGCGGAGAGGCATGCTGGGAGGTGGCTGTGCCTGGCAGCCAGAGCCCCAAAGCTGTGTGTGGTTTGGGGGTCCACAGCCCATGTGTTGCAAGGCTCAAAACTTAACAGTAGCTTGAATTACCCTAGCAAAAAAATCTTGATTATAACCTGTTCTGATAAGCTCAGGAGCAAAGTTCATCTTGTATCTCCGATGAATGAGGTCTGAAGCTGAAGATCTTGTGGAATGCTGATGAGCTTTATCAGCCTCTTGAAAACCACTCCTGTCACCTTGGCTCATCTGCCTCTCAAGGAATACTCGCTTTTGTTCCAAGCTTGAGTGCTGCTGTTAAACTACTTGATAGAGAATCACTGAACGCTTCAATTTCTGCCAAGTAAAAGATACACAGTAAAGTAGGAGAACGGGGAACTGTTCTTTGAGTCTTAGAGCAATAAGTTGATGCATACTGGTGTGTTACAGATGGCTGGTGTCAAATTAACCTTCCCAGTTCCTAAATACCCATGAAGTTGTTCAGTGAATTCCTTTGTTTCTCATGTGTCTTGCAGGTATTCGTTACAGTATGGATGTGAGTGTGGATGAAGTGAAAGCCTTGGCATCTCTAATGACATACAAATGTGCTGTGGTTGGTAAGTGATATTTTTCCAAGCAAGGATACAATCTTTGATTTCAGTCAGTACTGAGGTTAATTTACAGAAATTAAAGGATGAAGTGTTAGGCACTAAACTGACTAAAACCTGTAGCAATATGAGAAAAATATATAATGGCTGAAACAATAATACATATTCCCTCTGCTGTTACTGTAGATATTGGAATAAAGTTGCCTTTTCATTTGAAAAGTCCAAATTCTGCTAGCCACCCCCTCCCGTAAAAGTACAGCATCTTGAACTCAAATCAAAGTATGACAAACTTGGATTAGGCGGGGCTAGTTTTAGAGGGAACAGATGGAGGCTGTAAAGGATTCAGGGAGGGGAGCTGTGGGGAGAGAATGATAGAATTCCTTTACGGGTTGTAAAGAAATACAATTCATACATGGCTGCTAAATTGTAGGGGAGTTTGGAGAGAATCTGCACATTATGTGTGTGTATAAGAAAACAAAATACTTCCTTGATATATATAGGGAGACACTCCACTGAGGACTTCCAAAGGAAAATTTTTGAGCTACACCGGTAAAATATAAACTGTGAAACGAATCGTTTCTACAAGTGCCAAGTACAAGAGCTTAAAGCATAGAAAATTGAAATCATGCGCTTTTGGTTTTCAAAGACCATTTTCAAGCTGCCCAGGAAAGGTTTCCTGTTTTTAGAGGAGTGCCTAGATGAGGTTGCAGGTTACTCTTGCAAAGCCCTGAATGTGGCAAAAGCAAATTCACTGCTAAAAGCAGAGATATCACTACTCACACATACTGCTGATGTGTTCTGCCTTTGTTGTTGAAAAAGTAAAATGATTTTCCTTTGCGTTCTTGTAGATGTGCCATTTGGTGGGGCAAAGGCTGGTGTCAAGATCAATCCCAAGAACTACACAGTAAGCTTAATCGTAGATAAAAATTCAGTTATCTGCAGTACTGAAGCCAGCCAGTTAAAAAACCTCTTCTAAGGGCGTTATTGACCACTGAAAACTTCCTGCCACTGCTGCCTCTCTAAAGGCTGAATTTAGATTGTGCCTGCAATAGGTAGGAAAAGAATTTTTAGAAGTGTTTCAGAGGTGGAATACTTCATTATTTAATGCATTACTTTTTTTTTCCTCAAGTCAGGAGACTACAAATAGTTTGGAACCTGATTTTTTTTTTAAGTTGATGCTGATAATAAAGGCTTAAATTAAATCACTCTTAAAAACAGTTAATGGTTTTGTTTATTTTGACAAACAGTTTTATGCTCTATTAAACCTTTCTATGCGGTGTTCCAGTGTGAGTAATAACTAAACTGGCTTATAAAAGGTTCACTGCAGGCTCGCCTTGTCACCCTAATTAAAGTATCTCGTACAGAAAGGAATACTGGACTACACACCGTATACTCTTAAGCTGCTGTAAGGGTTTGTGTGAAGTCATTCAACTGTGTTGATCATGCGGCTTTTGCTGTTCCTGGCTATAAGCCTCTCCCGTAGGATATCAGATGTGTTTGCTGGGAATCTCTGCCTCAAGACAGGTCGTTCTTCCTGTGCCATGCTCCTGACTTGTCGTGGGTCAGAATGTGCTGAAAGGAGGCTGAGTGTTTCCTTGTGCTGCCTGAGTACCAAGGGTCTGCTAGGGAGTGGCATATAAATTGTATAAATATGTGAATCATCCTTTCTTCTAAAAGGAAAGGGCGTCTGTTTATGCTTGGGCCTGAGTTCTAGCAAATATTCACAAATGCTAATGATTTCATGTGGTATTTATTGTGTTTTCTCTACAGGACAATGAATTGGAAAAGATCACAAGAAGGTTTACCATGGAGCTAGCGAAAAAGGGCTTTATTGGTATGTTGTGCAACTTTACTGATAAAATTTAGGAACCTGATTTATTGTGCATTGGTAGCATCCGTTAGATAGTATCTTTAAATAACCAGATTTTTGAGAGTCATGAATATTCTGGGTACCAAACTTTCAGCAAAGAGCCACAAAGAATTGAGTCATTGCATTATGGTGCATTTTACAGGGAACTGTGTCTTAACTTGTTTCGGGTGGCTGTTCTGCTGTGAAAAGTCACCAAGGCTGAGCTCACAGGATCCAGAACAAATCACATTTCTCTTAGATAATAAAATGCGACTGAGTTTGTTGCAATTTTAATCTCTAATACCAAACTCTTCACTGTTACTGTTTCCTGTGGTCTCAGTTGTGGCTTTTGGCAGGTATCTGAGGAAACAGAGGAAGGAAATAGAAGGTCCACCCCAGAGAAAGATGACGGCTTCGCCCATGGCAACCACAGGCTGCAAAAGAAGCCTAGGCAAGAAGCATAGGTGCCAGTGGTAACAGAACCTCGGCTTCTGTAACGTTAGGAGGTGTTTCAGACAGCCTCTCAGCCCCGAGCAGTTGTTCTGAGGGCTTGTGCTCTGCAGTTGCCATCTGGCAGTCTCCTCTGGAGAAAGCTGAGTGTTACCAGCTCAACTTGTAGTTGAATGGAGGATCTCTACCTGGAGGAGGCCCTTTTTCAAGTGAATAATAAAGGCCTGTGACTAGTTAAAGGTGTATCATGTATT
>NW_010407670.1:81761-89627 GCF_000710305.1 Buceros rhinoceros silvestris | reverse complement strand
CTGCTGTCTAACAGCCCCTGGGAATGAATACCCATTTATCTGCGTTGTCTTGCTCTTCAGCCATTGTTTGTCATCTGCTCTTCCAGCCAGCGCCTCTCTCATCTAAATTAAGCTTCTGTATAAACACACTTATTGACAAAGGGTCATACTATACACTCTGCCAGCTATAGTGTTTATTAGTTCAGTGACAATTAAAAGGTTTGATTAAATTTGTCTTCCTTTTTGGCTCTGTGGTTGGTGCTACGCAGCTTTCAAAAACCTTTTTAAAATACTTAGGAAAAAATTGGTAGGGCCAGATCTTGCTGAGCAAGTCCCTCTCATCTTAAATAGGTTGGTCACATGCTATTTTTGGTTAACGAAAGAAAACAGTCAGAATTTGTTTTTATTACAGCAGGTATGTGGAGTTCTTTCAAAGGTTTACTTCATCAAGAAAGATGTAACGTCTCTTTTTTGAAGTGAGAGGTAAAATCAAATGCGTGTGCTACAGTGCAATGACTAGGAATAGCCTGTCTTCAATTTTTAAAGTTGACCAGGAACAAAAAGAAAACTCTAATGCAAAAAAACCCCCCAGTCAACATCACATTGTAATAGAAATCATAGGTAGATAGCGCCCTTTCTCTCGTTACAGCAGTGACAGACCAAAAAAAAAAAAAAAAAAAAAAAAAAAAAAAAAAAAAAAAAAAATACGCTTCTGATGCATTATCTTACTCTGACTTTTTGTTTACAAACTGACCTTCATGTTAGTGGATGGCTGGTGTGAAAGGGTGGAGGTTTTGACAGTGTCATAGAAACGCATGATACGGCGTCTAAAAATGAACCGAACTCAGAAGAATCTGTTGCTTGCGTAAGAAACTGAGGATCAAACAGGAAAACAGTTCTTCTCTGCCAAGACCTGCACGGTTCCCAAGGGAATGATGGTTGAAGATAACTGTTTGTGTTTGATCCCTAAAACCCGTTTTCGCTGTTGCCAACAGGACCTGGTGTTGATGTGCCTGCTCCCGATATGAGCACAGGGGAGAGGGAGATGTCCTGGATTGCCGACACCTATGCCAGTACCATAGGACACTACGTAAGTTGTGAGCAGAGGAGCTTTCTTGGTCTGCACAGAAATCCTTTTATCTCTGTTTTTTTTCTCTGTTTTTTTATTATTACTATAATTACTAACTTAAAGTTGTTAAACTTTAATAGTTGGTACAGCCTTAAACTACTGAAATCTTTCGGTTGCAGACCACGGAATTTACAAGTGTTAGTAAATAAGTGTTCAGTGCATTCAAGAGACCATGTAAATTAAGTTCACACTATGGGTGTAACCTGTGAAAGCATTAAAGTTCTCTGCGGCCCTCTAAAAGTAACAGGTAATCAGTGTAAACCTCAGCAGAGTCTCCGAAATGTAAAGCAAAAGGACACCGATACAATTTATTGGCCAGAAGGCAATTTAAAACCTGATTAAATCTCGCTGGGGTTATTTCTACCTGTTTTGAGTGTACCAAAACCATGACTGTTGACCAAACACTTTTGCCAGGTTGGACACATAAAAAATGTGTTATGGACAACTTATTTCTTAAGGCTCTACTGTCCATGCTACCGAGACTTTCTACCTTCTCTCTCAGATGTGGCTCCTGCCACTCCAGCAGGTCACGCTTTGCTCAGGAGTCTTGCCTCAGCTCTGTTAAGCTGTTAATATGCTGACCTGTTGCATGTTTGCCTCTCCCAGCTCCTTCAGAACTGAAAAGACTCTCTCTTTTCACTCTCTGCAGTCCCTTCCAACAGTTCCTCAGCAGTACAGCAGGGTGGAGACGCCAGAAACAGGGCAGTAGAGCCACCCGACACGTACTTCTCTCTGGCATGTCTGCTCAGGACGTGCCTGGCTTTCCTGAGACATTCCCTTGGCAGAATACTTGTCTTGTGCTGCCTGATGCCTTTAACATAGGAGGATGGGGCGGCACAGGTTTTTTGAGATCTGAAATAGCATCTTAGGGAGTGAAAAAAGGAATGCTTGAGGAGCAGGCTTTGCCTTGCTGATGAGTTGAGTGCAATCACTTTTACACGGAGCTGGTGGGATATCACTACAAAACACGACTTGCTTTTTCTTACTCACATATGTACATGTAAACTACTCTATTTAAAACCTTAAACCTGACAAAAAGGCCCAAATGACAATTTCAAAAAGACTTCAGCATGCAGAGTGTCAACTTGCTCCCTCAGTTGTAACTTAAAATTCCAACACTTAGGAAAACTACTGCCTCAAAGCATATTGTTTTAACATTTAACTCCTTGCAGCAAACTGTGTTGTTCCCCGTGGTAACAGCCTTGTTACCTTACAGCTGGCACAGACGGCTCCCAGCGCGTGACTGGCTTTAAGGTTTGCTGTATTGTTAATAGTTCACATACAGTTTTAGTCAGAAGGTTCAGGGTGTTTTAACAGGCGGAAAACTAAACACTGATAGCAGAGAAGATTTTTAAATGGCTGGATTTCTTGTTCTGTCCACTTTGTCATCTCAGCTTGTGGTGCAGACTAGGTATAAAGCACTCTGACAAGGCTGTAAAAAAGTGGAATAATCTATCAAAACCAGTTTGTAGAGGAAGGCGTTACAGACAGTGATGTGGTTGAGATACCAAGTCCAAAAATAAAGGTGATTAGGGAATACCAAATCTGTAAAAGTGACCACAGGAGGAGGAGGGGAGGGAGGAAGAGCAGAAAATGACCGTTGACCAAAAAGTGACACTAACTACAATTCAGAAAACCAGAATTCAGGCACTAACCAAAACCGAGATGGAAGCTACGCGAGGGCCTGCATGTGGTGGAGCAGGAAGAGGGAGCTGATGAATCTACAGACCTGATGAGTCAGTGTGGTAGCACACGGAGGTGTGCGCACAGGGAGCTTGTAGCAGAAATGAAACGGCAAATAAGAGATATAAACAGGTAAGGGAAGCCCGCCTGAAACCTGACGTACAAATCCTGGAAGCTGGAGAGACACGGAGAATATTGTTGCAGCATGGAAAGGGGTTAAGAACTGAAGGAAAAAATTCAGTGTCTGAACTTTGCCAACCCACTTCACAGACCATTAGTACTAATGCAGAGGTCTTTAATGCCAGCCATAAGCCACTTTACAAGCTTCTCGTTAAAAGCCACTTCCGTTCTTTTTTGAACCAAGATGTATTGAGCTTTTTTTAGATTGACTTAACCCTGAAGTTTTTAGGACTTGGACATCGACTGTGGTTTCTGTATGTGACTTTAAGGAGACACGGTCCTGTGCTCACCTCATGCTCTGTTTTCTTGCCTAACCATGCAAGTCTTTAATAACTACCGTGTTAACTGTTCCAGAAAATCCATTTGAAGTTGCTGGATCACTGAATTACATATGGCTAAAGTTTTTGATTAAATTCATCCTTTCCACTCTTCTGCACTTCCTGACACATCCCACTGACTCTGGAGACATGTGAAGTCTTTAAGAAATACATTCTTACACATGGTGGGGGGCTGTATTTCTTCAGGTGTTTATAAAACATCCTTCCTCCTCCGTGAACGCATGGAAGCTAAAATTGTCAATTCAATCCGAAACAGAATGAAAACCTAAAAATACATCCCAGTGCTAGCCAAGTTGTTCCTGGCAAGCCACCACCGCAGCTCTCAGTTGATATACCACCAGAGGGAGCATATGGCTTCATGGGAGCAACGCAGCTTATTTTGGGAAACCGAAATAGGAGTTTTGTGGCAAGCCCAGCATCGCTTTCACTGTTTTTAAGGAGGGGTTATCTGTGGCTTTGTTTATTAACTCACTATCGTTATCAAACAACAAAAAGCTTTCATTTCCATTATGGCTCTAGTCATCTCCTGCCGTTCTGCCCCCCCTTACTCTTGTCCCCTCCTCTCCTTCCTCTCACCAGACGGCTTGCCCTCATGCCATGGGCATGCAAATGCCTTTGGCACCAGTGATGGAGAGGAGTGAGCCTCCCAATGAATACGGGGCTGGTGGAATGGGAACCCATCCGGCTGCTGGCAGCCTCGTTTCAGTGGGCTCCTTTTCATCCCTCCTCTTTCTCTTGGGCTGGAGGCCAAGCCACTGAGTGACTGTGCTCCCGGGCTGTGGGAACACAGGAGCCAGAGGTGGCAGAAGAGGAGGCCCAAGCAGCGTCTAGTTTGGGAGAAGTTTTTGCAAGTCATTAATTTCAATTCGAACAATTAAATAGTCTATTTTAAACAGTCTGGTTTCTCTTGGCTAGCTATCCAGCACATGGAAAATTTAATTGTATTGCCACCAAATGAAGGATAGAGGATTGACTGTATATGCTGCTTTTCTGAATAAAAGCAGTGAGGACTTACTTAACTTTCCCATACAACCTTCGTACTGTAGATTTTCCTCTGAGACAAAACATCCCTGTATTCTGACAACAGGAAGGTAGGAGGTCTGCATTGTCATTTCAAAATAGCTGAATTCAGTATAAAGGAACACTAAATCCTCTTTAAAGACGATCAAAAAACAGTCCAAGGATATGTCTGAGCCCTTTAAAAGATTAAAATGTCAAGAATAATGATGGAAGTTATGGCTGTAACAGGAGCTAATTTCGAGAAAAACATCCCTCAAAGCCTTTTGATTTGTCCTGCTTTCCCTTCCCTCTGAAGTGTGTACAACTTCTTGTTCCAGCCATTCTTTGTTAATTCCATAACTCACAAGCCCTTCGCTGTCTTACAGGATATTAACGCACATGCATGCGTAACCGGTAAACCCATCAGCCAGGGTGGGATCCATGGACGTATATCTGCAACTGGTCGTGGTCTCTTCCATGGAATTGAAAATTTCATCAATGAGGCATCATATATGAGTATATTAGGAATGACTCCTGGATTTGGAGATAAAACATTTGCTGTTCAGGTAACTTCTTTTCCTTTGGCTGCAGGGAAAAAGCAGTAAACAAAGTTCCAGCAGAGCTGCTTTTAAAAAGGCTTGCAGCAATAAATCCTGTTAGGTTTTTACGACTTCCAAGTTAACCTTTACTCTTAAACTTTAGAAGCACTTTTCAAGCAACATAGGTGCCCTTTATTTTGGACTGTTTTTTAGAAACCGAAGTTTCAATTGAACTCTAGAGGCACAAAGCCAAATCTCCAGTCTTTATAGACACAGGCTGCAAAGAGCAAATGCAGTGACAGGAGTTCTTTAACCTAAGGCATTGCACACTAGTTCTGTTCAGCTTTCGGTACAGTCAGTGGAGGATGGGGGAGGTTGCTTTGTTTTGTTGTTTTCAGTACCAATGCTCTGGTTGTTAGAAATAGCCGGGTAATTGCAGCCTCCGAGTTGACCAGTGAGCTGAAACAAACCTCTCTGCCCTGCACGGACCTCGCAGCACACTCATCACCCGCACTTTGGCATTTTCATGCCTGGTGGAGGACTAAGCAACAGGCACTTGAGTAACTTGGACTGGAAACACGGCCATCAGAATAGCTGAAGATTTTTCTAGGAAAACAAGGATTCAGCACTGCAAAGTGACCTAATGCACAACGAACTGTTGTATCGAAGTTTGCTTCTAAGATACAAGCAAGAATCCTAAATATAAGTGGAGCTATGGTATATAGGAATTTAATATTCAGCTTTTTTCCAGCATAGGATCTCCCTACAAACTTCTGACATGGATTTTGTGACCTTTTGGTCTGCCCTGTGTGTTCCTTTACTTCCAGAATGTTGAGTAACAGCCTGGAATTAGGTTTTCTACACCTATAAGGATGTAAAACAAGCAAACGAAATACAAGATTATCTAAATTGCAGTTTAGACATTCTGTTTTGTACAAGACTGCTTCAGAAATGACTTAGATATTACTGGTGTTAAAAAGGTATTAGAAATTCCCACTGGTCTGTGTGTTTTAACGTGAAGAATTATTGATATTCTTGTTTAATGCTTTCCATTGTGGGATGGTTTTACACTTGCAAGCCTTCCTTACCCAAATTAAATGAGAATATTTCCTGGCCTGCGAACGTGAGCCAAACCTTTGAATAGTCATAGAAAAATCCCTGCATCCCTCTAAGACAGCGCCAGTTATAAAATAGCTACACCTGATGCTCTTGTGTTGATAAACGTCATAGTATTGACAATTTCCTAGTAGCATTAACGCTTCCCTTCTGTATTTCCAGTATAAAAATCTTAGAAGGACTGTGCGTTGCTGGCTACGCCTAATTTCTACAGTGGCACTCAGACTAGAACAGAACGCCTCTGAGATTCCCTCCAGTTTTGCTATACGCGTCACCTAATGCCAAGATACGTCAGTAGAACAAGAACTGTTTACAACTACTCTGTAAGCCCTAGCACCAATCACTGTTCACTGAAGGGTTAACTGCTTTCCCCCCTCTCTTTCCACCTGCAGGGATTTGGCAACGTGGGCTTGCATTCTATGAGATACTTGCATCGTTTTGGAGCCAAATGCGTTGCCGTGGGAGAGTTTAATGGTTCTATCTGGAATCCTGATGGGATTGACCCAAAGGAGCTAGAAGATTACAAATTGGTATGAAACCTTGCTGAGCAGAGTTTTGTTTGTCAGCTTTGCACGTACAGAGGCTGACTATAGGCTGGTGTTAATTTCTGGTATTTAAATCATGCTGCACTTAGTACTTACAAAATGGTTTGGGCACGTTGATTCTTCTGGCTTTCTCCTTATCCCCAGTATGAATGCAGATATTTTTTTTTCCCCTTTGTCCTGACTCTCAGAAAAACAGCAAGGGCTTGCACACGTGCAGGCTAGTTACTTCAGTTTCAGAATTGGAGCTCATGCTTATGTTGTCTTTCTCTGACTAAACTAGGAAGGGATGTCTCAAGGAATCAGGGCAGGGAGGTTCCTGAAGGATTCCTGACTGAGAATCAGAAGCATATGGACATTTGAGGCTTCAAAGTGCCCTTTTCCACTTCTTACCTATTGGGTGTTTCTGCCCCTCTGGCAGTGTGACTTGGTTACGAGGAATTCTATTACAGGCTGTCTTCCTAGTACTATTGCTTCTCCCTTCTTCCTTTTGTGCAAGTTAGAAGGGAGGGAGGTCGTACAAGTACAGACAGATGCTAAAAACACCCTGGTTTGTTCTCTTCAAACAGCAACATGGGACAATCATGGGCTTCCCTAAAGCACAGACGCTTGAGGGCAGTATCCTAGAAACAGACTGTGACATTCTCATCCCTGCTGCCAGCGAGAAGCAGTTGACTAAGGCCAACGCTCACAAGGTTAAAGCAAAAGTAAGTTGGCAAGTTCAAATGTAAATGAAAAATAGCCAGGATTCAATAATTTTGTGGAAAACCCCAAACATATACTGCCGAGTTACCCTGCTGTGATTCCTTTCAGATTATTGCTGAAGGTGCCAATGGGCCCACAACTCCTGAAGCTGACAAAATCTTCTTGGAGCGGAATATCATGGTTATCCCTGTAAGGTTCTACTGTGACCTTTGATTTTCATCACAAGAGCAGTATTTCTGTGAATTGTAGTGAGATGTGATTTATTGAAAGTTTTTATTAATAGCTGTAAGAGTGGTTTTTAATAACTGCTGTCTAGGAAATGGGTGTCCTTGTGGCTCAGGATGGGTAGTAGTTACTTAACGACCTCACTGCAATTGTAAATGACCAAAGATAACTGTTACATGGAAGCTTCATGTCCAGAAGAGAGCACGATGCCCACGTGATTCTGAAATCTGTAGTTTTGCCTAACGGATAGTCTCCTAAGCAGAGGGAGAATGCTGAGTAAATACACTGGCTGATTTCTTTGTAAACACGGTGCCTCTGGGTGATACTTTGACAGAACTGTGCGTTGTAGGTTGTATCGAGCAAGTCTTGCCTACGGTGATAATTTGAAAGGGTAAGACCTGTCCAGGTATAATGATAATCTTTTTCCAGAG
>NW_010407670.1:73987-81658 GCF_000710305.1 Buceros rhinoceros silvestris | reverse complement strand
AGTGTCCCGATGGAGCCGTACTGCTGGGAAGAGTGGCTGATCTGCAGCCTTTACTCACTGCAGTGGCCTAAGAATGGCCTATTTTCTTGATTAAAATCTTGTGCTGAAGTAAAAGAAAGTAGTTGGTCAAGCACTCCTGAACGGTCTGTGTCCTGAAGTCAAGTCCTTTCTTAAACCAGTAGAAGTAATCCCTGGGCTGCAGAGAGGAGAGGTGTTGTAACGTAAGAGCAACGACTGGGTTGTCTGCAGTACCTTGGTTTAAACTGGTGCTTTGTATGTCATACCTCTGCTTAGTACAGTAGAGCTGTCTTTGTCCCGTGGTCACGATTCCTGTTCCCTGTTCCCGTGCAGGATCTGTACCTGAACGCGGGTGGTGTAACGGTATCCTATTTTGAATGGCTGAAAAACTTGAACCACGTCAGTTACGGCCGCTTGACTTTTAAATACGAAAGGGATTCAAACTACCACTTGCTCAGTAAGTGCTCGGGTCTGCTTTCCCTTACGCTTTAATTAACAGCCAACACCCAATGCTGGAGAAATGAACACAGAACTATTTTAAATTCACTGCCATTTCCCCAAATCTCTCACGGCTCCACACTGAAGAGTCAGAAAGATTTGATAGGTTAACTGCCTCGCACCTCCAGTGACTTCAGTTAACACATGCATACTTGTTTCAGTTATCCTTTCATTCACAGAGTGATGCTTTCCTCAGTTTGATGAAAAAAACTGAACTCAAACCACCTACGTGAAATATTTATTTGCTTCTTGATAAACGTCTTTCAGCTGTACACTTGGTATTTGAGAAGTACTCAGAGTTCAAGTGGCGAATATTGTTCCACTCATGCAAAAATAGAGAATTTAAATATAAATATAATACAATATAAAGAGCAATAATGGAATTGCTGTGAAAACCTGCTTATGGTCCACAGATCCACTTAAGGTTGTTCTGTGCTTCCCAGCTTCTGGGCCAGAATACCCATTACATGGAGAGAGGAAGCTTGGTGGAGAAGAACAGCAGGACATTGCTTCATTTTAAGCAATAGTCTGTAGAAAGCATCCTTCCCTTTTCTCAGAAAACCAAAAACCCAGATGACTCCCTTTGCCCCCCATCCCTATGGTCTGCATTTCATGCCACTGAACGCTGCGAGTCCTGGGGTCAGCTCCTTCTCTTGTGGCTTACCTTGCCTCTGGTTTGTTTTTTTTTTACCCTTTCTAGTGTCTGTCCAGGAAAGCTTGGAAAGAAAATTTGGGAAACACGGTGGAACTATTCCAGTGGTGCCTACAGCAGAATTTCAAGATAGGATATCAGTAAGTAGTCAGTTTGCTGCTGGTTTTTTACTGTTACTGTATTCTGATATTATAACCGCAATCTAAGTAGCTGTCATGGAGGGCATGGTACTCACCAAGTGAGTACCAGGCAAGGCGTTGGTACTCACTTGGCCTGCTGGCCAAACAAAGCAAGTACAGCAGAATTTCAAGATAGGATATCAGTAAGTAGTCAGTTTGCTGCTGGTTTTTTACTGTTACTGTATTCTGATATTATAACCGCAATCTAAGTAGCTGTCATGGAGGGCATGGTACTCACCAAGTGAGTACCAGGCAAGGCGTTGGTACTCACTTGGCCTGCTGGCCAAACAAAGCAAGCAAGGAATCCTGGAAGTTAGCTGGTTTTCCTTTCTTTTACTGGAGTTTTTGAGAGTAAAAGACTATCTCCACTGTTCAGACAAACCACGTGATTACCTTTTTTTAACTGGGGAGGGTGCGGGGAATGATTCATTTTTTGCGGGCCAGTAAGGGAAGCTTAAAATCCTGTTACTTTTCTTGATGCTTTTGTTTGCCATGAGATCCTTGATCCTAGGCTAACCCGATACCACACTATGAGCCCTAGGTAAGTCTATGGAGCTTTTGTAGTGGGAACTGCCTCAAGCAGTACCAAAATTTGTTCTGGAGATCTCGTGGATGCAGTTTGCTTAGGTTTCCAAACAACTTGCAAGAAGATCCCACACCACAGATGGTTTGATAAGCTGTTTCTGTAACTCCAGGATAATATGGACAAGAGCTGGGTAAAAAACCCTACAATGTTCTTCTCAGGCTGAATTAACAGGCAAAGAAATGTCCGGTAAAATTCATTGTTACCTAATGGGTAGCGATACCCGGTGGGGAAATTTCCATATAAAACAATGGGTTGTGAGCTGATGCGTTTGGATTGGAATTTGGATTTGGAAGATCAGGAGGTAATGACAAAATAGAAGCTTAGAAATCCATAGCAATCAAAAAGCAAGTCCTGCCTTAGAAATGGTCCTAAAGGGAAAAGAGTTACTAATGATGCCACAATATAAACCAGAGATGATGGGACACTGTAGCTGATAGTCATCCTCATTCAGGCTATCTTCAATTATTTACTGTTCTGTTTAAATTTTGATGGGAACAAAGTTATTCTGGAGTTGCTCAGGGCTAATACAAGGTTGAGTCCGTGAAATGGGGATCCATGACCTTCCCAAAACCCGTCTGTCTTCAAACTGCAGGGAGCTTCTACAGGTTATTGACTGTTGGGAGCTTTTTCATGCAGCAAAAACCAGGAGTTACAATGTCAGTAAACAACGCTGGCATCACGCATCTGGAAGCTAGGCAGATAAAAGACTTCAGTGCTTAGTCCGAGGCTTTAGAACGGAATTGACTGTAATTAGCTCAAGGAACACAGTGAAGGTGATTTAGGTTCTTACAACAGTCATTAGAAGAAAACGAGGGAGCACGCTTCAGTAATTACGGAGGTCCAACGCGTCATTGTCCCTAACGCACAACTAGTACCTTCCTGTGTTTTGGATTAAACCCTGACTTTATTCCCTGTCATCGTAGGGTGCGTCTGAGAAAGACATTGTCCACTCCGGGCTGGCTTACACGATGGAGCGCTCTGCCCGGGTGAGTGTCGCATTAGTGCTCACAGCAGGAAGACCTTGCACGACCTCGGGATGGTTTTTGAGTGGGTCGTACGCGATTTCTTTGCCATTAAAGGAGCAGATAAGCAGTTTGTGATAATGGAGGTCACTGTGAGTATGAGGTGTTTCCGCTCTGTGCTGGGATGGCCAGCTTTGACCGGGTGTAGCAAACCCTGGTGACTGATCACGGGATCAGAAGTATTCCCTAGGAGAAGCTGTAGTAATTAGAAACTTTTCACGTGTCCTCTTGTAAACCTGGGACACATAGCTCAGTGCTTTACTTCCCTGTCAGCAGTGTTAGATTCAGTCTAGTGGCTCCAGTTTGGAGCCTCCAAGGAAAATCTAGTTTCGTTCCTGTGGAGAAACTTGCAGAAGTGACACGTAACCTTTTCTGTTTCAGCAAATCATGCGTACTGCCATGAAGTACAACCTGGGTCTGGACCTGCGGACAGCTGCCTATGTCAATGCAATTGAGAAAGTCTTCAAAGTGTACAACGAGGCTGGCCTAACCTTTACATAAACGGGCCAGGGCCGCTCCTTACCGTACCCCTCCCCTCTTGCTGTTCATGTACCCTGTTCTTGAGAAAACTTACCACGAGTTTACATGTAACCACAAAATTTTCTTTTCTTCTGACATTATAGTGGATTCTATTCTCAATTAGTTTCAGTCCAAACTAGTCTTTTTTACAATAAAAAAAAAATAAATCCATGGATTAGGAAATGGTATACAAGTATGTATCTGAAGGTAACTGCTCATCTGCACTCGTGGGGGCCATTCTGGGTATTTCGCCTGCAAAACAAAATGGTACATTTTCCGGATGGAAGAGTGGATGTGCCACCTGAGCCACTTCTCAGACTTCAGATCAGATACTGTACTAGGTGAGCACTTTGCTCATTATTACTTCATGCACTTTTGTTTAACGACGTAATTTTGGCTTTGGCACTTTGAGCGAGGCCTCGGCTGGTCAATGCTGTGGCGTTGTCAAAGGCAGAACCTTTGGGCCTCCAGCAGGGGTTAACCTCAATAGGAGTCGCGTTTTTATTGCTAGTAAAGCCTCCAGCCTGACCTTCTTTAGGCAATGAGTTTTCTTCACCCGTGCTGCTGTTCTAGGACCGCCTTTCCTTGCTTGTTGGAGCTATCTTGACTATCACCGTGAAGGATGCAGAGGTGACAGACTAATATTTTTATAAGCTGAAACTATTGAGCAACTCCAGTTCCATTTTTAGTTGAGGCTCTACATAACAATTCTGACTCTAGGTTGTTTTCTTTTTTTAAAACAAAGGATAGTCTGAATTTGGTAAGCAATCACACTTGGGTTTTTTGGATTTTTTTCAGTCTTTCCCTTTCAGAGGCTTTCCTGAAAAATGAGCTACTGCCTCAGTGAACAACTAAAGTGAACCTGAACCTGGAAATCATTGGCTGAACTCCGGAGGAGCTAGAATGCTGCTATAAACTTAATCCACTGTCTTAACACACAAGGCCTTTTTTTTTTCTTTTGTCATCAGAAGGTCTCAAAAGTTTTGAATATATTAGAGGGTGACAAAGTGGACCTCAACATGCTATTGGATCAAGCACAGTTTTTAAAGCGTAAGGCTTCTGTCCCGTGGAGTCCCCTTGAAGGGCCAGATGTTATTTATGTAACCAATATGAATGTTTTTTTTTAAAGACAACTAGTTCCTCCCAGAAACCCGTGCTTTTTTTCTAACGACTTTGTAACTGCATGACAGAACCTGGAGAGAAGAGCAGTTATTAAACATGTTGACCTTTCCAAACCTACCATGGTGGTGTATTACTGGTTTGTTTGTTTCACACAATAGCTTCCTGTGGTTCCCATCAGGCTGTGGCTCTTCACAGCACCACTTGTTTATCCATGACATGTCTCCCGATGAGGTACAGACTCCGAGTCATCCTGAAGGGTCACTAACACCCACCCCTGTCTCCAGAAGGTGCCCATCAGCAGGACTCTTGAAGCTGGATATATCTGATAAATCGTTTCAGGTCTTCACTGTGTGCTCTCAAATTTGTACAAAGAATGTTCTAGTGGCTGGTGTGGAGTAATAGACCTGTGTGATGCATTTAATTGGTGGCTCACTCCATACATGCTGGTATCTAGGGTTGTAAAAGTACTGCAGATCACCTCAGAGCAGAGTTTATTTTTTAAACAATGAGAACCCTCTGAGCGTGAAAGAATGACCATGATCAAGGTGTGGGTCTCCAAACACATCTGCATCTTGGACCATGGTTTCAGTGCAGGTTTTATGTAAACATTACTGGATACTTAAAGGAAACTAAGATTTTAACAACTCAACTCTAACAAATTGTAACCTTCTTCCACCACAACTCAGAGGCTGAAGTCCCACAATATGTATTTGTACTATTGAAAAGAGGAAGACTCCTAGCAGCTGAGTTGCATTATGCAGCAGCAGAGTTGTTCAAAGTGCAGTACAGCAAAGAGACTTGGCTGATTTAGCATCACTCTCCCTCGTTTCCTCTCCTCCCTAGCCAGTAGACCTTCCCCCCCTCTGGCCTGGCTGTGCAAACTTGTGGAGCACATGGCATGTTCTGAGCACTGAAGTTTCCCACAGTTGCTGCGAGTGAACATGGTTTTAGAGTCTTGGCTGCAAAGTGGCTCCAGCCTTTTCCCAGCTGCAGCTGGAGAAAGCAGCTTGGAGGTTGTATGTTATAAATACTTGGGGGGGGGTTGTGGAGGGTGTTTTGCTACAGTTGTAGTGGACCAAAATTCTTGAGCAGTGCTCCTTCCTTACACACACACAGCCACACACGCAAGTTTTATCTTCCAGCTAACATCATGGTCACTGCTTGTATTCACTCTGTGCCCCTGGACCCTGCTCAGGCATTCGGTAGAGAGCTCAAAGTCAGATTTGAACAGAGACTTCAATCTGAACCACACCTACTGCCAGGAGCAAAGCACATCCCTGACCACAGCAGGTGCCACCCCAGCCTTCATCAGCCCAGCAGCTAATTGCAATGTGGCTGGTAAGCCCAGGAGCGCAGTGGCAGAAGCACACAAGATCTTACCTCATCTGGAACAATGAGCTGGGTGCTCAGCTTGTGAGACCCTCATCAGGACTTGGGCTCAGTGACCAGGTGGGAGAGACCAGCTCTCAAGTCCTTCACCAAGGTCAAAGCTATGCCTGCTGCAAGCCACCCCTTGCCTCACAAACCCCCACAGCATTTGTCTGTTCGCAGCAGAATGCAGCTTTAGTCCTCGGCGCTCTGACCTCACCCAGGGTTCGTGGTAAGGTTTCACTGGACATAACCAAAGAAATACATGCCAGCCAGGAGGAGTGGAAGCGTTTTCTTTATTTAAGAATACGAGTAATAGAAAGTAGTTTACAAAAATGTCAGTGGTACATCTTCACTGTCCAAAGCTTTTGCTCCACGAAGTTGCTTGGTTCGCTACGTTTTTCACAGCCTTTTCACCGGTTTCAGCCACTTTGTAGACTTCATCAAGAGCTTTTGAAACAGAAAAAAGGCAACTGTAGCATCACTGTAATTTGTTTCCCACCAGGAGTGAGACAAGGAGCAGGGCAGGAGGACCCATCGGGGCTTTCAGAGGGGATGCTGTTGACCAGCAGAACACTACCATACCTTTCTGACCAGCATCCTTAGCCTGTTCCACTGCTTGCTGCACAGTCTGGCCCACCGCGTTCACTGGAATTAGGAGAAAAAGAAGTGTCAATTAAGCAGTCTGGACCTTTTTCCTAAATTCTGTAATCGTAATTTAGAAGGGTTCCCTAAACATTTCAGAGCTAGATGAAAAGTAATTCCAATAGAGGAGACTTAGAGCAAAAGGAGATACTGTCTTAAAGCAGAGGAACTGCAGCCTAGAAATTAGGGATAAATCTTTGGATGATCAGCCTCCAGTAGCTGTGATCGGGGAAGACAAATAAGTTTGCAGCAAACACCCTCCTATTGAACCCATATTTGTTTTGTTCCCCAAAAACTACCTTTCAAACACCGTCGCTGTGTTCTGCACACAGGCACTGAAGTGGGACTGTCTGAGCCAGCCAGACCCCGCAGGGACACGGTACGAGGGAGAAGTGCTGAGGTGAGGAAGGATGTAAGTGGACTGGGAGTGTCTGAAACATCAAAAGTCTCCAGACTTGGATTGAACAGCTCCTCAAGACTAATTGTTGCATTAACTGTCTTGTAAACAGCAGTGGCCCATTTCACCTTGGGTTTGTAGGACACTTTCTACTACCTAAAGATGTGCTGATTAGCACCATGCCTCATCACCTGCTGCTGCTGTTTCCGAACACAAGCGATGTTCACTGCTCATAAGCTAAGGAAAATGCTTCCCATAGCAGCCTTCGGTCAGAGCCGAGTTCACAGATCCTTTCAGACCACGGGGTAGGTGCTAATTTTAGATGCTTGCAAAGCCAGCACTTTGGAGTGAGGGCTGCTGGGACTGCACCTTTGGCACATGGGCAGGCACAGCAGAAGCAGTTCAGAGACTGGGTAATTAGGAGCTGCAGAACCACTGGCTGGACAGTCTTTAGCTTAAGAGCTGGCGTAACATCCCCTTTTCATTTAAAGGAGGTTTTAGAGAGTACCTCTAAAATACTTTTCAGGAGCTGCTGCAGTACTGACAGTGACACAAGAAGTTCAGCATCACCTGCTGTGTATTTACTGCCTGGCATCAAGGTAAGTGCTGATGGCACAGAGGTGGCCAAAGTCAGGTGGTGCCTGGAACCTCCCATGGTTGTTCTG
>NW_010407670.1:69371-73895 GCF_000710305.1 Buceros rhinoceros silvestris | reverse complement strand
CTGCTGAAGGGTCATGCTGCAGCACTGGACTTGCTGGGAATCCATGTTCTGGGCTCAGAAGCAAAAGGCTTCAGACTGCTGATAGCTGAGGAACTGGTTCAGCTTCAAGTGCTTGGGACAGAAGGGGAACAACTGCTGCTACCATCTAAAGAACTTTACTCTGAGGGGCTATTGACTTCTAAACCCTTCATTCAGTCAGCTGAACACCGATTACTGCTCAGCTCCTCCAAGATGGCAAACACCACGTCTAAAACATCCATATCAGTCTTCCAGCACAGGAAATAGGAGATGTTCAATGTCAAAGAGAGATGGGAACATCAAAGAGCCTCCACCAAACACACATTCCTAGGGCTACTGCACTGCCAAAGCAGAAGGAAATCTCCCTTTGGAAACAAAGGCTGACAGTTGCCCTCCAGTTGCCACGTGCTGGAGGTTTTCTTTCATGCTTCAGCATAAAAAGAGTTGATTTAAGCATGAGCCTGTTGGAAGAGGGAGCAGCGGGTGTGGAGTTGAGTATCTTTTGCTTTCAGCAAGGAGTAAACTTGGCTCAGGAGCCCCTGCAGCTATGCTGGTGCTGTTGGTGGGGTGAGCAGCTGCGACACCAGCAGGGCTGGAGTGCTGACAGCAGAGCAGAGCTTAATGGCATGTGTTTGTGCAGCACTGAGCAGATCAAAGACCTGAGAGCTTTGGGAAACTGAGCCACTACACTACCACAGACCTTGCATTTGTCATGGCTGGTCACATTAGGAAACCAAGGGCTAGATAAGCAGCCTCCCCTGCCTGCTGGGCGCTCTGCTGTCCTCCAGCACATCACTAGCTGCCCACACAGTAACAGCCAGAGTGCAGAAAGTTGGGGAAACCAGCAGTTAACATCAGTCCTTCCTTCGCTGAAGCATCAGAGGGTTTGGAACTTATGGGGCGCACTGACCGTACCCTCGAGGTCAGCATCCCAGACCTCATCCACAGAGCTCATAGCTGCAGGGGGGAGCAGGCCCCCCGCCTTAACAGCACCCACAGCACAGCAGGAGTGGGGAAAAGCAGCGATTGGTATTTACCTGCCACCTGCGCAGCACTTTCAGCTTGTTGGGTGGCTTCCTCAGCGAGCTTCTTCCCGATGCCGAACATGGCTGTGTCCTCTCTCCCTGCAGAGGGTGGGTGAACAAATCCCCAGATTCGGTTCTGTTACAGTGTTTGGCAAAGTGCAGCTTTTTATAGACAAAGCAGGACTCCTCCCAGCAGTTACAGGGCAAATGCGAACAGGAACAGGGAGAAGCCAGGAGCCCTCGTCAGGTGATTAATATACAAGGCATAAAAGGGTAGAGACATTAGTGTTTATGTGTTTTCCTCCCCAGAGAGAGGGCGTGGATTAATCAGAAGTTCTCCAGAGTCCAGGAATGAAAGCTTGGTTTTTCCATGCCGAGGAGTTGGTAAACAGATTTCATGCCACAGCTGTCCAGAGCAAAGGCTCTCAAGCCCATGCCGCAGGGGGAGAGGCAGGCACAGCCCGTGGGGAACCAGGCAGAAAAACATTGCATCGCCAGGAATTGCTTAAACCCACTTCAGCATTTCAAAACCTTACATAGAAAAGTATCCAGTTCCAGACGACGCTTGCCCATGGGTTTTTTTCTCCCCACTGAGACTCAAAATTTGTGGTTATAAAAAGAAATGGGAGGAGCTAACCCTGCTTTTTAAAGTATCCAATGGAGTCTTTATTGTGTTGGATGGAGCTAATTATTTCATAGTGTGTCATAATCAGTTTTTTAACCCCTTGTTTCCACCATGTGCCTCGAGAGTGAAGCAAGAAGGTTTGTGTCCTTCCCCGCCAGTGAACACTCACAAGACCCAGTGCAGTCTCCAGGACCACTGGCATCGGGCAAGGGCCGGAGCGGAGCAGCCACGTGCTCAGGCTCTGGGAATGCCTCTCCTGACCCCAGACACAAACAACAGCTCCTCTACAATGTCCCATCCACTGTTACAGCAAAAGCTTCGTTTTCTTCCAGCCATTGCAGTTTCCTACTGACCACGAATGTCAATTCAATGTGATGTGGAGGGTTTTCAAGGGCAGGGAGAGGTTTCTCTACATTGTTTTATTTTCTGACAGCGGAGAAGGAATTGCTCGCCATAACAGAAAGCAAAGTCTACCAACGCGCACACACAAAGCACAGAAGGAAAGTATCAATTTTGGTTCTAAATTAATGTCTTCCTTGGTATCAAGTCCAGGGGCATTGACAAAGTTCAGAACTGACCTACAATGCAAAACCCCCCCCGAAATATTTCAAATAACTCAGGGCAGCATTGACCCATGGAAATCCACTGCATGGCAGCCGAGTGGTAAAACACACTGATTGTTCCTGTAACATCCTCTATCACCCCCGACCCGGCCTCATCTGCAGGAAACAGCAGTTTCCGCAGCCCCCTCTGATGCTGCTGCAGTTACTGACAGGGAGAGATGCACAGAGAGACTCTGAGCTGGCAACAGGCTCGCGCGTTTGGTGAGGTGGCTGTTTACATCGTCACAAGACACTAGAAAAACCCCTCCTCATCCTGTCCTCATTGTGGCATGAAGGACGGCTCCTTCTGTTCCACACTCCAGTAGATACAAAAAGCTGCACCATCACGAGCTCAGGCGCCGCTTCCACAAGAGCGGACACATACAGCACCAGCACCAACGCTTTGACCTCCCGATGGACGTGAGTGTAGAAATGAAGTTGCAGAAACAATCCTAATTATGTTGCGCCGACATGCTGCAGGTACACGCTGAATTACAACACGAGTGAAGGTGATGGTCACCTCACACAAACACACAGCACTAAAACTCACCAGTTTTCAAATACAAAGAGAACCTGTTTTCTGTTAATATGTACAGGCCAAGACCACAGAACACCAGCGAAGAGGTGTGGTGCTCCGCAGGCACCAGGATTACATGCTGCAGGTACACGCTGAATTACAACACAAGTGAGTGAAGGTGATGGTCACCTCACACAAACACACAGCACTAAAACTCACCAGTTTTCAAATACAAAGAGAACCTGTTTTCTGTTAATGCTGCAGGTACACGCTGAATTACAACACGAGTGAAGGTGATGGTCACCTCACACAAACACACAGCACTAAAACTCACCAGTTTTCAAATACAAAGAGAACCTGTTTTCTGTTAATATGTACAGGCCAAGACCACAGAACACCAGCGAAGAGGTGTGGTGCTCCGCAGGCACCAGGATTCTCCTTCCACAGGCATTAAACTGACATTAGGTTGCACCCAGTGCCAGAGCTTTTGCCGCCCATCATCGCAGTGTGTCCATCTCTCCATCTGCTGAGACATGCAGCAGCACGTCTCAGCAACTGCATTTCCTGATGTCACGTAAGCACAGGCAGTGCAAGCGCCTCTTTCTATAACACAAGCTGCCCTTCTGTGCTATTGCTGCCACTTCTCCTCTCCTCAGCTCCCTCAGCACAGCGATACTTCGCAGGGAGCTTTGTGCTGGGGCTAACAAGAGGAGGGCCCCAGCTCCAGCCACCTCCACAGGGCGCATCTTGCAGCCCTAAGCCCAGGACTATGCTGAGAACATGGATTAAAGGTGCTAAGGCACAAGAGCACCCACTCCCTCAGCTCAGCTGCAGCCAGCCCAGGCAAACACGCAGAGCTCCAGAGCAGAGACCAAACCCAGCATCCTTCACCACGAGCACAGTCTGGCTGAGCACCACCACCCACAGCTATCTATCTCAGTATCTCCCACCAGGTCACATCCCACCACCACACAGCTGCAGCACCTGGGAGGGGACAGAATCCACAGCACTGGGGGCAAAGCCAGAGCAATGACATCACAGCAAAACCACCACCAACACCCCTCTGTCCTCAAAGCACACAGCCACCTCATTCCTACCTGCCCACCATGTCTGCAGCCAGGAGCATCCTCAGGGGCTCTATCTCCTCCCACCGCCCCTTTATAGCCTCCCCTGCCCGGGTACAGATGAGCAGCCCCTGGCCAGGTGCACCTGGGTTTGGGACGGGTCCCTCCACCCCAGCCCAGCCCCAGCTGCAGCAGGGCCCTCATCTGCCACATCTTGCAGGGTTTCAAGTGAAAGGACAATCCTTGCAACGGGCAGGAGATGAATTTAGAACAAAGCAAGGTCCTCTTTGTCCTGTGGGCAGCAAACCTCAGTGGACCTGCTGTCGCCACAGGCTGTGGGAGCAGACAGTGCTGGCAGCTCGAAAAAGGAGCTGGACAACATTCCGGGCAGCAGATCTGTTCCCACCCGGAGTCTCCAGGGAGCAGCTGGGATACATCCTCTGACACTGTTATTCCAGCAGTCCTGGTTGCTTGGGAGCACCAGGGAAATGGTGCTAAAGCAACAAAGTGTCAGAGCAGGACTTGGGGAAACTGAGGCAGGGGGTTGACGCTGGCAGGCCCGGGGGGCTGCTCGTGCCAAGGCCAACAGAAGAGCAGTAAAAAGAGCTTTCTTTACCACCGATTGTGCCAGTATTTATGGCTGGACAAGCAGCCGGGTGGGCGGCTGGGGTCC
>NW_010407670.1:67510-69045 GCF_000710305.1 Buceros rhinoceros silvestris | reverse complement strand
CCTGCTGATTTCCCATCCGAGGGCAAAAGAGAAACTAAACAACATCGCTCGTGCGTGTGTGTGCAAAACCAGCTCTGCATTTTGCCAGATGACAGGAAACTGGCTGCAACCCCAAGCTCAGCTTCTCAATAACCCTTAGACCATTAATCAAAGCATTCGCCTGAGCCAGGGGTCCAGATTTCCTGGGACAGAGGAAGGAGCTGCTGAAGGTGGATTTCCACAGCCTGGTCAAAGCTGTGCCCCTGCCCTGCTGAGCTGAAGAGGGGAGGTGGGGTGGTCACTTGCCCCACCGGCCAGCCTGGGAAGGGTTTTGGAGTGCTGGAGCGGGGCACGGGGAGGGTGGTGCTGGTGGTGGGCAACCTGGCCAGGCTGGCACATGAATCCCCTTTGCTCAGCACTTCACAGCTCAGGCAGCAGCGGGCACACCCAGGAGGAAATTCTAGGCAGTTTGAGAATGCAGGTGTTGGATAACTTCGCATGTCTCAACCTGATGGCACATGAGCTGGTGGGAGCTGTGAGGATGTGACCTTTTTGCATTTACACACCACCTGGAGCCTTCAGGTGGGATGGGAAGGCATGGTCTTGGCTTGGGACACGGCTCCCAGCGTGATGCACGAGAGCGAGCAAGCCCCAAGTACTTGGAGGCCAAAGAGCACCGGGGCTAAAGCAGAGACCTTATATGTGGAGCACAGTGCTGAAGTTTAGACCTAGAAGCACTTGCCAGCAAGTGACTCAGACTCACGGGTGCCTATGGTGCAGCATCCACCCTGGGGACAAAAGAGATGTGAAATACTCCCATCAGGCTCCCGGGATCAAGGATATTCCCCTGCATTGGGGACCAGGAGGCAGGAGCTACCTCCAGATGCTCCTTGGCCAGGTGGAGAAGGTATTTCTCCTCCCTTGACGTGGTGGGTGGCCTCCATCGGTCCCTCCGCCAGGCAGTCCGCTCCTGCCCTGCCAGTGCTGCTGCCACCACTGGCCCAGAGCAGTGGGCAGCGACGGCCACTGTGGTTCCACCTGCAGCTGGAATCAGGGATCATAAAAATCACCCACCAGCAGTCAGGGCTGTGCTCCCACGGGCAAAGCAGCAGGAGTTACACCAGTGGTGTAAGGGGATAACAGGTTTTACTGGTGAGAAACCCCACAACCGACCAATGTTCCTGGTAATACAAACTAAGAAGAGGTTTGCAGGGAATAAAAGGTGTGACAGAGAGTGGTGTGTGGACCACTATCCCCCCCAAATGCAGCGCTGGTGTCAGAAATGCTGAGCCTGAAGGGCTCATTCTTGGCAGGTAACCATGGAAAGCACTAAATAATTAAGTGGTGTCAAGGGTTGCCCAGCGACTGAGAGTGCAATAGGCGAATGCTTTTTCTGGGAGCTTGTACCTGGGTAAATATTTGGGCTTTTAAAGCTGTAAATGACAGGGGACATTGCATAGGGACTATGTTTACTCACAGATGGTCTATTACTTATTGGGCTCTTTAAAGGCTTTTCAGCCCATGCCACCCAGGTGTGGATGGCAGACAAGGGTGGT
>NW_010407670.1:49638-67376 GCF_000710305.1 Buceros rhinoceros silvestris | reverse complement strand
GTTCAGCAGTGAGTCAGTCCCTGCTAGGACTGGATCTGCAAAGAGCTGCTTCCAACACACCCCGGGCAGCCTCAGCTCCTGGTCCACAGGCGCGAGACAGTGGTACCGCAGCCTGGCCAGGACTGCCCTGTGTCGTCATAGCCAGACGCTCCTGGTCAGGTTGAGATCAGATGTTCACTGGCTTCAAACCAGTCCGGTAAAATAGAGTGATATAATGGCTTGCTGAAAACCACCCTGAAGGCACTAGGACAAAAAGAATAAAGAAAAGGAAGGAAATGTTCCCTAGCAATGAGAAACCCCCAAAGGCTGAGGTAGTGAGTGGGTGTCAGTGCCTTCTGTTGACAGAGGCAGCACTCTGTGGGCACCCTGCGTGGCTGCATCAGCCCCTGATTGCCCAGCAAGCAGCAGCCTAAAACAAATATTCCCATCTCCTAGGCGAGAAGAGTGCCCACTTGTCTCCCTTGCACCGGCTCCATGCTGGAGCACCACCACTGCCTTTGCCAGCGGGTGGCTGCCGGGCAGCCTGTCCACAGCTGCCTTGAAGCTCCGCGTCGGCAGCATGGCTCAGGCGTCATTCAAGAGCTGAGCCAAGCATCCCGTGGTGACATCTCCCATGCCTGGCTTTAGCGAGAGACTTAGACACCTAAGAGAAAGGAGGAGGGGGTGGACACCACAGCTCCCATGCACTCGCCGAGACGACAGGGCTCCTCTGCAGCACCGGGCTGGTGGTTTCCATGTCTGCCTGCCAAACTGTGGAATGGTTCAGTGCTCACCTCCCCTGCAGGATGATCGCTGGCCTCACTGGGCTTTCCAGCAAAGAGCAAAAGAGGTCTGGGAGACGTTGTGTGGTCCTGCACTGAAAGCCCAGTGAGATAACGAGAGTACACCACAAGGTGACACATCTCTGGGTGGTGGAAATCTTACAGTACCTTTTATTTAGCTTAATCTGAAAATAGAGCAGACGGGAATGAAAGAACAACCAACGTGAAACATAACCCCGGGTTAACTTTTGATTATTGGAAGGAAACTCGGTTTCATCACACCAATGTGCTGGTGTCCTGGAGCATAAACGCTTTCACCGGTGTTGTAAATAGTCTCAGCAAATGTGGCAATAATCATCGTGCTGTTGTAAGAGCAGGGCAGTGGCACGGCTGAAGCCTGGTGAGCCGTTCTGAAGACTGCGAACAGGTGGTACGAGAAGTGCTAGAAGATGTATTTTCCTCATGCAAAGGACAAGGGGGTTGTTTGGCTTGAAACTTTATATTTACAGCAAGAAATTATCCAGATCTCAAACAGCTTCTGTTTTTCTACACAAAGGAGTAGGGAATTGCAGACCAAAGAGAGGTTTTACGTGCAACACTCTTTGTTTAAATCAGCATCATTTCTTCAATCCGCATTTTTTCCCAAGGCCAGACAGCGCCTCTGCAGCTTGCCCGGTTGCTTTTTCTACCCCACCTTGTGCTGCCTTGGAAGCCTTATCGATAGCTGCAAGAGAGGGAGAACGATAAGCAAAAAGCTCCAAACACATGACGGGGTTTAATGCTTAGGGTGGAAGGGGGAAGAACTCTGAGGTGATGGAAGCATCGAGATAGAGCTTTTCTTTACAAAAAGGGTTCTCCACAGGTGGTTGTAGCTGGGTTTGGCAGAACTAGGAGGGGTCACTTGGAAGTTCTGGGTGCTGAGCGGAAGAAGGTATGAGATGAATGATGGGACAAAGCTGGAAGAGATCGATTTTGGTCTAAGTGTAGCCTGGCTGAGCGAGGAGGATGCTTTGGGCTAAGAAGTGCTGTGAGTGCTGGGATGTTTGGGAAAGACAACCTTATCAAGGGACAGAGAAGGTGCTCTGAGGATACATTGCCGACACGCTTTCATTAAACATTTTAGACCCTGAAGTTGATAACTCTCCCCTCATTCTTAGAACATTACTTAAAGTAAGTGAGAACTGAGCTTAGGTTTCAGTTAACTAAAGCCAAGGTCTCTCAGGCTGAGGCCACCTGTGGGACAGAGGGGAATGAGCTCGGCTTGTTGCTGGCTTGTGCTGAGCTGCTCCCTCGCTTCTTGGTCCGAACATCCTTGCTCCTACCTTTCTGGCTTGCATCTGTAATCTGGTTGACCGCGTCCTGCGTAGCCTGTCCCAACGTGTTTGCTGTAATTAATGACAAAAAAAGTCACGTCTGGCTGTTGATGCTTACAGGAATTTCCTCTGCCAAGTGGCTGTTCGGCGCGGCCACAGAAGTCGCATCTCCCTGGTACGGAGCAGGGGGAGGCTGTGCCCCTCGCTGAGCAAATCCATGACAGATAAGACAAAAAAATAAAAAGGAGATGAAGAATCAAAGATTAGCAGTTAGTTTGAACCACGGCGATTGGCTGCAAGGTGCTTGTTTTACACTACTCTTGCTTTATTTTTCTGGCTTGTGCTGCTTGGAGAGGTTTGGCATCCCACGTGGATTTCCTTTGCTGGCCGTTTGGGAGTCATGCCTTTGCCAAAGTGGAAGCAAAACACACTAAACAGAGCAGGGCAGGAAAAGAGTAGCTTTACAAACAAGATGCAAATAGAAGAAGAGGCGCAGAAGCTACAAATGTAACGGACCGACCCCAGAACAGAAAGCGTTAAAACAGTGAGACAGTCATTTATAGGAGCCACAGCCATCCTGTCAGCTTGGCTAGAAGTGACCCTCAACAGCATGAATATACTCAGCACGCAGCAAGGACCGGTTTGTCTCTCAGAAAGGCATTCTATCGCGTTTCTGGGTCTGCTACACATTTGTTCCCAGGTGTACAGAAACTTACTGTAACCCCAAAGAAACCGGCGAGGTTACTCACACCTTCCAGCTATCCAGTCAAGCGTTTGCGCCACCAGAACCCAGAACTGACACAACTGATTCCCTGCTAGGAGTGAGCTGCATGCACACACTGCAAGGAATATGCTGTAAAACCCTAGCACAAGCCATACACACGCTGACAGGATTCATTTAAAGGACAAGCTGTTACACTTTGCATCGAAAAATCGGTTTCCAGTGCGCCGTGCTAATGATCAGGCAGTGCTTGGCCCTCCAGCACAGGAAGAGCTATGACAGAAATGCGTGCACAGATGTTTTTTAAATCCCGCCAAGTCTGGCGGTTGCTGCTGGAGAAGAATGCAACAGGAACGTACCGCTTGTGGACCAGCCATTGCAATCTGTAGAGTCATTACCAGAAGGTTTTGATAGTCAGGCCGAGCAGCATTATCAAATTATCAAACATTGATCAAACATTGATCAAAGGTTAGCTCCAACTCCTTAAGAGGAGAGCAGTTTGAAACCTCTGCCGAGCATGAGAAAAGACCACCCTGAGCAATGTAAACGCTAGGTAAAAGAAGTTACTGCTCCCAAAACAGGCTTCGCTGCTCTAAAAACACTTTTAGTGATGAGTTTGGGGAGCAATAAGGGTTGGCCGATGCTCAGCAACCACTGAGAGAGCTGTGGGTGGGTGGAAGTGGTTGCCCATGCCGAGTCTGGGTCCTTCTCCAGGTGGTGGTCAGAAACTGGGCCCCAGGAACAGAAAGAAAGGGGGAAGCTGTCTCCTGCTAGCCCCATCAAAACCAGCAGTGTAACTTCGGATTGTGGTTCCCGTAAGCGAAAGCAGCAGCTCAACCCAACACAACTATCCGAGAATGTTTAGTCTTCCTTACCAGCATCTTTTGCTGCACCTTCAGCCTGTTCCTTCAGTCCCTGGAAGTTTTTACCCGACATCATGGCTTCTGACACCTGTAAACACTCCTCTGCTTCAAGAAAATCAAGCGCCTGGTGATGTACAACACACCATGTGAGGGGTGTCCTGACCTGCCCTGCTTTTATACCTGTGCCAGGAGCCCTGCTGATGCTTTCAGGGGCGATTGGTACGATGGGTGGAGTTTGAATGGGAGGAATGACAGCTGAAAATGCACACAGAAAAGCCTTTTATTTACCCTCCCCAGTGAGAGGGTGTGCCCAGGTAGAGATTTCTGCTTCATCACACTTTCTTTATAAATTTGGGGGTTTTTTTAAATCAAAACCACAAATAAAAAACCTGTTCCACCGCCACAGACAGAGAAAAAGACTGATCTGAGCTTTGTGAAGAGCGCTGGAAAACTACTGAAGGAGCAGTGCCTGGGCACGGCCAGCTTTCATCCCCGCCGTCTTTCTCCTTCCTTCATCCCATGAGCTGAACTTCCCAAGAACAGAAAACAGCCCACGCTTCGTTCATTTTCTAGCGAGTTTATTGACAGTCCCCCTTTCTTGTCAGGTGGGACGCTGTTAGAGTTGTGATTTACCTGTGTTCTTACACACACCCACAGATCTGGTCCTCTGTCCTGGTGCAGGCTCAAGCCGGGTTGTGAGAGCCCAGCATCACTGCTGGGTTAGGCAGGTTACCCTGTCAGCGCCAGCTCTTCCCAGGGGAAGGGCAAAAAAAGAAGCCAAATTACCAACCCCCCCATTTCTTAGCGTGGCTTTGTGTGACAGGGTTTGTTAGCGCAGCAGTAATGTTTAAAATAATTTCCTTGCCCAGCATCACTGCCTTAATAAAAGCTTCTGCCTTTAACTGCTGGCATTTCGCAGCTTTCCACCAGCCTTTAGAATGTTTGCTGCCGCCAATCCCCAGCACAAAGAAACTTTGAGCAGATAAACTACTGGCAGAGCTGGGGGCTCCCTGGCTTTGTGGGGCTGGATTCCTCATCCTCGTTTTCCAGCACACAAAGCGCCTCGGTTCAGTTGTTCAGACTTACACTGTATTCATTTTCTTAAGGAAAGCTGTTCTGCTGGGAAACAGGCACGAGAACAAGCTGTGGTGGATAAACGAGGGTGGGAAGTGACAGCGCTGCTAAGTTTAGGACCTCATTAGTACCCAAGTGAGGAAGAGCAGCAGAACCACGGTTAAAGAACGCGTTCCTCTGCCGCTCCCATTCAGTCCGTCCCTTCAGAGAGCTCTTTTCAACTTTTGCACTGCTGGCACCACTCATTTGTCTTTCAAACAGCAATTCCCTTTCCCCCTGGACAGGTCCATTAGCATTCTCACTGTGCATTCACACCAGGGACCTTTTCCAATTCCTTGCTGATTGCTGCTTTTCGGGATGAATTTCTTTTTTGGCTTTGCAAAAACTCAGAGAAAGACACCAGTATTTTCGGGCTCTGGCATTTTTTGGAGAAAACTACCAACACAGATCTATTTATCTTTCTTGCCCAACCCCGAGAACTGAGCAACAGCAAAACCATAACAAGCAGGCAGCTGTCAGCCGTTCTCAGCCCCCCCAGCCAGATTGCTGCCGCCTGGGTTAACCTTGTGCACAGTGTTCGTGAGAGCAAGGAGGAGGCTCTCCAGCACCCACCAGGCAGCATGTCCTGGCTCGAGAGGGACGTACCCAGGCTCCAGCAGCAAATACCTTCCGGTTCTCCCCCTCCAGCTCTTCTCTGCTGCTGGATTTTCAGCTTGAGGGCCCTTCTGACGCTGACACCAAACACTGACCATGCACCGCATTATGCCAATATTTTAGAGACTCCGAAGCAGTTTAAATCCCGTTCTCTAGTTCTGCTCTGGTGGCCATCTCGATTACTCCTCCTCCTCCTTCTGAGTGGAAATCTTTGTCCCTTTGGATTCAATACAGAGGGGGATGTGTTTAAAGAAAGCAAATTACACTTGCCCAGCAAAGTGACACGGCATGAATGTTATAGTGGGGCCCAGAGCAGAGGGGAAAGGGACCTGTGTTGTACGATGGGAAAAACAGGTCTGTGCGTCAGGTGGCTGGCAGAGCTACAAAAATAATGTAATGTATTGTGATGTAATGTATTGCATCATCTTTATTCACTTTGTGAGATAACGTCCGTTTTTTAAAGCCAACATGAAGCCTCCTGAACTGATGTTGGATGTAGATTAGAGCGTTCAGAAATAAAAAGGATGATTGACTGGAGCAAACCTGAGAATTTGAATTTAATCTGCTCGGAAATTTACAGCAACTTATCCCTGGGTTTTCATTTCGTTCTGTTATAAACACTGAGACTAAGGTGGATTGGATCTACTTCTGGATTTTGTGAAACAGTGCTTCACTCGTAGTTCCCTCTCATCAGGGAAGATCTAACCACCATGTGATGGACCTGGCCAGCAAGTATTATGGCTTTGTGCATTTCGCTGTCGTCAGTTCTCAACCCTGTTGTCTCGTGACAAGAAAAGGTAAGGGTGGAGCAGGAAATTATACGGTGTTTTCACTTGTCTGCTGACATCTCCACAGGGCTGACCTAATGCTCCAGCCTTTAAGTACCTCGAGTTTCTGCTCCTGCTCCTCCCAGGCACCACCTCTTTCCAAACGGGTTTCCTGGTCTTTGATTACATCATTCACTGTATCCTAAGGTCAATTCAAACCGCCCGCAGGTAGAAAGCTAGTTCGGACTTTTGCTCGGTTCATCTCTCAGGATCTGCTGATGCAGCAGAGAGAAACCCTGGTTAACGGCAGCTGGGCTGGGTACCACGGCCATCAGGCAGAGCCCCGTGCTGAGGTGCCTGGGAATTTCAGGCTATCCCAAAAGTTACTCCACTGGGTGATGCTGAGGTGCGTCACTGACACTGCTTGGCCAGCAGCACTGTCCGCTCACTTCACAAGCTAACTTGTCTCACCAACACACTTCTCCTGTCCCTGGCTCCTTGGGCTTTTTCTCCATATTCTGCTCCTTCTCAGCCTGTTGCCTTTGACGAGCAGTACGTCATGGCTATTCCAGGGGAAAAAAGCCCCGAACCGATTCCTGAATTTCTAGGTGGGCTCCATGAGCCAGGGCTTGCTGTGGAGCTGGTTTACAACCCTCAAGATGCAGCCCACGGAGCTGTGAGTTAAACTAAGGCCCTGCAGGGAAACGAGGAGTTGCTCTGGTTTCCTCTCCTTTCACGCCTCTCTGAGCACCGTCTCACATGTCAGTAACAGGAGGCCCTCTGGTTTTATTACCTGCTGAAGATAAGAGGTAACCGATCAGAACTCTAGCTCATGACTTACATATGGGCAGGGGCAGACGGGGTTAATTAGAGGAGATCAGCACAAGGCCAGTACATACAGATTTCTTTCCCTTCTGCTCCTTGAACCTCAGGCTGTTTTTTGAATGTGCTATTACCGTGCTGCTCATGTGGGGTTTCAACGCATCTGTTACAGCAAGATGCATGACAGTGCGTGACACTTCTTTAGATGTCGGAGTGGGAAGAATGGGTGTTTATACAGAGTGTGCGGTTATGTGTGTTCTACGGAGAAGAGTGCAAAGAAAACCAGCCCTTCCGTCCCCTCCCAGGTAGTCCGTGAGTGCAGTGTTAGGACATGCATCATGCAGACACGAAAACAGGACGTTCAGATGAAGTGATGCTTTAGGAAGTGCATTATTACCTGATTTGCATCCAAACGAGTGGAAAGCACGTTAGGATATTCTGGAGACAGCCGCTGCTTTCTCTTCTACATCCCAGACAAGCACCTCTGAAAAATCAGGCCCTGCGTGCCCTTTAGCCCTTGGCTAAAACGTAACCGTGGGAGGAAGGAGGCTATGAACTGTACCAGAACACATCACTTCACAAAGTGTAACTGCAGTTTTATAAGGTAAGTTTTGCTGTTGCAAGCAGAAAAAAACCCAAACCAAACACATTCTTCAGTATTTTGTTGGTCACTGGTATAGTGAAGTCGAGGCAACACTTGGCAGTGGCTGTTGCTGGACACATACAAAGTCCACTTCGATAATTCCCAGGGTGAGATGCGTAAAGGAAAGTCTTGATGGGCCAGACCATGATCTGTCAGCAGAAAATCATTGTGCTGGTGTTTGCCTCCACCGGCCTTTACCTGGGGCAGGGGGATTCCCGGCATTTCCCTTGCGAAAACACCTTCTGCCCTCGGATGTTGTCTGAACGCCTCCTCTATCCTCGCGTTTTTCAGCCCCCCTCCATCACCTCCTGTTTGCCTGAACACCCGGTAGAAGCTCTGGCTTCTTTTCCACGCCGTGAACCAGACAGACGCACAGCAAAGTTCAACTGAATGTCTAACAGATTTGGGCTCTTTTCTGACAGACCCTGCTCCTCCAGGAGAAACCAGTATTCACCTTTCTTACCCCTGACAAAGGCTGCTTGGGCTGTCACCTCCGCTCACTCTGGCTGGCTAGCAGCCGGTCTGGGGAAGCAAGGCGGGGAAACTGAGGCTCACCGAGCCATTGCATGGGCACAGCACTACCCTGACGCAGGATGCTCACGTGGGAGGAAACCACATGTCCTGATCTCCGGTGGTACAGCTCGTGATTGCTTTGTGCAAGATGCATAAAGAGCGCCCCGAGCTGCAGCCGCAGCAGGACACGACCAGTCCTAGGCAGGGGCTACGGCTGGGAAGTGCTGAACCTTTGCACCCCCTTACCTTGGTCTCAGTTTTAGTTATTCTGTTTAATTGGCAAATTCTGCAGCTGTTTTGCAGGACGTCAGAAAAGAGTGTGGGCAGATGAGACAGGACCTCCTTTGGAGGCCCTCGTTACCTTTGCTAAGGCTCTTTTCTTCCTTCTCCTTGTTGAGATCAAACACCCGTTGGCTGGAAAGCTGCGGTCTCTGCAAGGCAAAGCTTTCTGTGTGTGATTAATGATAACCATGCTTGCTAGAGCCTTCCATGCTACAGCAAGTCTCCCCTGCAAACCTTCCATAGCCATCCCCATTGTGCACCTTCACGACGATTAGTGCTCTGGTTCTGCAGCAGCCTAATAGTACCACGTTTTTACAGGAAGAGTTCATCAGTTTGGAAGGATCAAGGTCTAAACCATCCAAATAAAACGGACAAGACAAAAAAACAGTTGTTCAAACACTTTTTAATTAGATAAAAAAAAATATCTCTGCGATACCTAGAGGTCCCAAGTGCCGGTGCAGATGGATGCGAGACACAGAGCAGTGAGCCCAACCGAATCATATGAAGCGAGTGGGTCGGGAAGCCACGAGGCAGGTGGGGAGGGGGACACGCACCCTCGCACACGCCTGCTCTTTACTTACAACCAGAGGAGTCTGGCTTAGAGGTAGGGTACGACTGGTGTATGAGGCAACCGAAAGACTACGGAGCTGAATGTAGTTAGCCTGGGGAGAGTGGGATTTTCCTGTTGCAGTGCCAGCTAGTATTTCCAGCTATGCTCTTGGAATGCTCTGGGAATGCTCTCTTTTGAGCTAGAAGTCCCTAAGGTGATCAATTGCCTTCAGTTTCACCCTGTGAGAGAAGACAGACACACAAACAGTTAAATATTTATGTGGAAAACATAAATAAATAAAATCAGGAGAAAAATCAATGCTGGTAGTCATCCCATAAAACCCCATAAACTGCTACAAAACAATGAGAACCATGTGAGGTGTAGAAAAGAACTGAACTATCCGTTCCTTCTGGGAACCAGAGGCAATCCCACGGTGCAGGCAGCACTGCGGGGCTTGTGGAGCCGGCAGTCAAGGGACTGAAATTGTAAAGGCAATACTACAGGGGAAGTGTTTGTTCCTTTAAGGCATCCAGGCTGGACAATAAGCAGTTGTCCTCCCTTGCTCATGGACTGAATTTGGCCCAGAGACTGGCATTTGGCCCAGGGCTTCAAAACGATAATGCAGGTAGAATAGATCAAAACTTACAAGAACTCATTTAAATATAGAAAGATCTATAGAAAAATCCAACTCATTACCTCAAAATCTACAGAAAAATCTCACTTGTTATCTAAAGCTCTTTTAAAGCACGGCTGCAACCAGGAAAAAGCTCTTGCACAGGATGATACAACCGTAGGAAAGCATTAAATATTGTACGTGTGTTCACAGCCCCAAACCAGGCAGCAGTCTACAATCTGTCCAACCCATCCCTCATGGCAAATCCTTGGTCCCAAAAAAGGAAGTGGCAAAAGCGAGAACCAGTGAGCTCGGGTGTTGGTCAAGCAACCCTCACGAAGCGGGAATACTGGCACACCCGGGAAAAGCCCACCTCTCGGCCATGGCACCACCTCACCTCTCCGCCGCCGCCTGTGCTGGTCACCTGGGCCCCCTCTCCAGCCGTTGCCAGCTGCTCGGGCTGCTGCGGCGCAGCCAGGTCCTCCTGCCAAGTCACAAGAGAGATGTTTGTCCTTGCTGCCACATGCAGAGTCATCACCCTCATCTTAGCCAGACTGAACTGCAGAGCGGCTCTGAGCACTGCACATGCCAATAAATACCCGCTTTAACAGCGGGCAAATACTGCTCAGAATCCGTTCTTCAGGCAGCTTGTCAGAGCAGGTGCCTATGAAAAAGCAATTCAATTCCTCACAGCCTGGTTTGGGGTCTTTTTCAGAAAAGCAGTTCTTTTTCTGAAGTTTTCTCTCCTGTCACTGAGACCAGAGTTTTGACTCCTTCAGTGTGGAGACGTTTGGGAGGGACAAATGAATTTGTCTGGAGTGAGAGAGATGACGCCCAGCCTTTCCCCGCATTACCCGCAGCACTTGTTGCATAGACCGGTACTAACTTCACATACCGTGGTGGCATTAATGTCTCAGATAAAACACTGCTAGCAAAGGATGAGCTTTTCTTTGCGTTTGAGGTCCAACCATTTCCATAAGCACTTGGGGCTCTTTCAGCCACTTGCCCACACCTTTCAGCTACCTTCCTACTCAAAGAAGAAAAGAAAGGTTTCTATCGCCAGCCAATTACTTCAGACGTGGTTTGGCTGTGTGGGAAGAGAAGATAAAACTCCTGACCACGCTGGATGTGCACAGCGGGTGGAATTGGAGCAGGGGGAAGCAGAAATGGCAGGACTTCTGCAGCCCAGCCCCAAATCACCAGGGAACACTGCTGAAATCACACAGCTTTTCTTTGAGCAGTACCTCTAAATTTTTACTGGCTTTGAAGCACCTGACACGTGCGTATGGCCATAAAGAAAGGGCTGCACTTCGCAACGCAACAGCACGCGTTGGGTCAGAGCGGGTAAATAGCCTCAAATTGCATTCTGAAGCTTTACCAGAGGGTTTTTTTGGCTGTTAGGTGGAAAGAAAAGAAACCTGCAATGGAAACAGACATGGAAAAGGGGATCCCTGCCTCAGGACACTGCATCCAAGAGCGACGGGTGGGCTGAAGAATCCCGTGTTCAGTTATTGTGCTGCTTATTACATCCACAACTCATCCTCTCGGCCAAGACTCTGCTCCAGCAGGATCAAAGTGACTCATCCACCTATTTTTAGAAAGGGAAGCAACCGCATTTCTGGAGAGTGTTTCTAAACTTGTGGTGCAGGAACCAGCACAATCGCAGGATGAAGAGGTGTCAGGTTGTGTTAGGGACGTCTCCTCATGGCCTTTTTCTCACACACTTCCCACCCTGCCCAGAATGAGGAAGGGCTGCATTCTTCAGCTGGGCGTGAGCTGGCTGGGGATGGCAGTGACTAGTCCAGAGGATGGAAGGGTCTTCACTTGGTATGAAGAGCCAGACATGCAGGGGTACCAATCCCAGCTGCCACACTGAGTCACAGCATGATGCTGGACAGGAAAGCAAGGGTGAAAATCCAGCTTCTCTGGAGGACAGCAAGAACATTGCCGTTCCTTTCAGCGTTCTCCTCATTAAAAGAGATAAAGTGTTCTAAGGGAAAGGCATGTTGCAACCATGAAATAATTAGTAATGCTCCTCCTGCTCTTAAAGCGGCAGAAGAGGGTTTTTTTCTCCTCAGAGATTACATATTATTGCCTTAGAAAAAGTATTTAAAATGAAAAAAAAAATTTAGTTCGTTATGGGCTATTTTATCCAATTTTGGGGGAGGGTTTGAAACTTTTTGGCTAGAGAAGAGAGAAAAACAAAGTAGTTTAACATAATAGTTATGTGAAACAGAAGCCCTTAGAATTCATGTACAAAAATTCTGATATAACCAACCTTATCAGGATTATCTTCCTTATCTAACAGAGAAAGCTTGCAGAGTCTCAATGCTGGATGCTGGAACATTACTCATCAAAACCCCGACAAATGTGGTGGCAAGCAAGATCTATCTTTATTGTCATTATTTTAATGCTGTAAACCCAGAGAGGTTCACTGGCAACCTAACCTGCTGCAAATGGAACAGCCCACCACGGGCCATCAACTGCGCGAGGTAGAGAGAGGCTGAGCCTCCCGTAGTGCTCCTGACCTTGGGCGCTGGAGCAAGAGCAACGATGCTTGGCAGGATTCCCCAGCCGCTCCCTGGTAAACCCTCAGGCAACACGACCAGTCCTAGGAACGGGCTGTCCTGGGGGGTGTTCAGGCTGAATGCGTTCAGGGTGATGCTGACGGCTCTCAGGTCAACCCCTGGTTAAAGCCAGCAGACCCACGGGCAGGACAGACAGATGGGTGTGCAGGATTCCTGCCTCACCCCACAAGGACAGGTGGACCCTTAGGGTAGATTTGCGTTCATCCAGCTCACAGCCAGACTCTCTCAGGGTCTCCTGGGGCTGCTTATACCAACAATGCGTGATTACTATGTTTATTACCCTGCAGGATTAGGGGGGCACGGCTGCTCGCCAGGAAGCACGCACACAGTCTTGTGGGCCTTAAGGCTTCACCAGCGCCACTAACTCAGCTGTTCTGCACAGAAGAAATGTATATCTGGATGCAATGATGAGAGGGGAGCACAGAAAGAGGGCCTGTCAGCAGCGCACCCTGCTCCACGCTGCTTTTGCAGCCCCCCTGCTCCATGGGACGCTACAGGATACCACTGGGATGCACCGCTGCAGCAATGAAGTTCAGCGAAGCTTGAATACCAAGGGGGAGAGCTTCAGCTATTTACTCTACTTCATGGTAAGGCAGCTCAGCTGCTGATGTCCCTGCTCCTCCTGCTTAGCAGCTCTGCCCTCGGTGGCCTCTCAGAGGCCCTTGGCTCCTCTCAGTGTTGCCCTGCCCAAAGCAGCTTGAACAGGGAGGTCACTCATCTGCTTCTGCTCCTAATTCCTCCAGCTGCCTGAGCATCGGTGGTGTGAATCATGGCCACGAGCATCAACCGTCCGCATCCAAAACGCGCAGTTGTTATGAAAGCGATAAGCCGCGGTGTGGGTGCGGTCCACGTGGGCCAGGTCAAGCGCGGTGAGAAGTGATATGATCCAAGGAACGCGCCCAGCAGTTGCGCGTAACTGACAATGGCTCAGTTAATTAATGGAGCGCGATAAAAAAAGATCAAACCCCGTTCAAAATGGCAGAGCCATGAACCGACAGCTCAACCATAAACAATATGACAGGGCAAACAGATCTAAAGGCAAGATCTGGGTGGAGGGTGGAGGGAAGCATCAGCTACAGGGGGAAGTATTCCAGTCACCACGGGACATTTTGTGTCTCTGCGCGTTGGTATGTACATGCGCTTGTTCCCAACCACGTGGTGTCTGCAATGCAGCAAACTTTGTGCTGTGTCATGCAGATGAAGAATTCATCCTCTCCTAAGACAGGGATGTTCAGTGGGCGGTTATCTCACTGGCATCCCTTAATGGCCATCCCAGGGACTGGGGTGGGTGCAGAGCCATGGACAAAACTTATTCCGGATGGGTCTCGTTCCTCTGTGTATCAGAAAAATTATGGGGGGGTTAATGATCTTTTAACTTACATATATAATTTTAGTCAATACTTTAAAACTCCTCCAAATCATTCAGTACTTCCCTGTGCTCAGTTTGCAGTGGCCAGGCCCGTGCCAAAGCCCTACAGGGTGATGCCAGCGCTACTGGAGGTTGCTCTCCTGTGGTGCTTGGCGCCCCTCCATAGGCATGGAGTTACTCCAGCCCCATTTCCTTTGCCTGGCTCCGAGCGCTCCCACCGAGGACGGCAACTAGCAGCAGGCCGTCAGCTGCCCCACGTGTGTCCACATTTCAGCGCCCACCGTGTTCCACGTAGGGCTGCATTCTTCCCCATGGCCAAAGTCACCATCTGATACGCCCGCAGAACTTAACCGCCCCACCCGCAGCTGCTTCCCCCAGCAAAACTTAACCCAGAGTCCTTAGAGTTCCCCAGCCCTTGACCCCAGTGGGCAAACCCCCCGATTAAATGTCAACGAGCTCTCCGTAATTGATATGGGTACTGGGAACGCTGAGCTGGGGACATGCCTCCTGGGCCACCCGACACCCCAGATCTGAGCTCAGTGCCCTGCACTCGCACAGACCTCTGGGCGCTTTGCGCGGCCCTTCTGTAAAGTCGTCGAGGGTGGTTGGAAGCAGAAAGAAGAGCTTAGCAACTGCTCTTTGCAATTAGGGGGAGGACAGGACAGAGCACCAACAAGTCTCAGGACTGGATCTAACAGCTCTCTCAAACTTCAGGGGCTGAGACGCTTCTGTGTAAATCCAGGACTGCAAGATCACACCAGGAGGTATTTATTTTTTAAATATGTAACTGCTGTATCTGATCCCTCCTAGTGTCTCACACATGTTACAATGCTTGGTGCTGCTCTCGGCAGCCTCTGGCTGTGTTTCCGATAACAAATTGCGCAGCACAATAGGAGCAGATCCAGAGAGAAATGAGCTGGTGCCGAGAGCCCAGCACAGCCCCTGGCGCCCAGCACAGCCGCTCTGCTCCTTTCAGGGCCCCTGCTCCAGAGCAGCTCTGGCTCCACGGTAATGAACCTTTAGCACCTGGGATGCACTTGGTGTGCCTAAGCAGCTCAACCTTCCATGTCATCGCTGTCCAAGAGGTAGCCAGCAGACGCAGCTGAACTATGGAGAGTGAGGATGACTGCAAGATGTGCACTCCTCATCTCAGCTGAACGAAACCAGCAGAGCAGACGACTCCTCTCTTTCACAGAAACAAACTTTTTCCCTGATTTTCTGTCTCCTATGACTCCTCTGGCCTCACTTTTCTCCTCCTGTTTTTACCCTGCTGACCACCTCTGCTATTTGGCACCACATCATGCATCCCAAGCAGCTTCCCGGCTCCCCATTCCCTATGCTCTTCGGCATGTGGCACATCGCACTGCTCCGTTTCTCCACCAATCCCGCTTTTGACCCCAAGCAGGCAGACACCGATGGAAGGTGCCAGCATGACAGTTCAGGTGCTTCATGAACACGCACAGCTTTTGCGTATTGCCCGCAGCCCGCACAGCCCAGAACCATTACCGGGAGAAGGAACAGCTGACTGTCTAAAAGACTACCCCCGTGAGGCTGGACTGGTTTGAGCTTGGAAATTGGCACCTGTAAGCTGTAGCTCGTCAGCCTTTGAGGGGGCTCTCACTTAGGATGAAAAGGGAAGCGGATCGCTGCTGCTGCTCTCAGTCCTTGCCAAACAGGGAGACAGTTTGGTGTCTGCAGGATGGATTCCTACTGTCAGCAGATTCCCAGCGCTCCCAGGTCAACCACCCCACACCTAGCCAGTCAGAAGGCAGGACACGGCAGTCTGGCCCCACGGGATTAGGGATCACTATGGCTGCTCCCGGAGGGAATAGAGATTAGTCGTATCCCAAGGGCTCAGCAGAGCTTCTCTATCTGTCCTGTTCGCGTGCTTTCAGAAGGACATTTTGCGTCACTTGTAGCTGCTGTTCCCTTTTGTTAGGCTATTCTCTCAGGATTTATATGGCGGGTACAAGTTTTGTTTCACATCACAATGTGTTTACGTACAGGTCAGGAAATTCATCAGCCAACTGCATGAACAATAAAACAATTTTGGCCAGCCTTGCTTGGCTTTGATTGAGCTCGCTCTCAACACCATTGACCACAGCTCTCTGAAGAGGGGAAACGCAGGCGGGCTTGCCAAAGAGCTGCCAAATATTAGCCTCGTGTGCTGTATAAATGGTTGCTGTTTGCTACCACCCGGGGAGAGCATCTTCTCTAATGATGGACTTTGCCTTCATCTAGGGAGCAGTTCTGCTCCTTCCCATGCCCCTTAATCCCCTCACTTGAAGCAACCCAGTTTGCCAAATTAGGCTGGGGGACAGAAGATGCCTTGTCTGAGTCTGGCATAATCCGTGCACAGTTTTGGGTCACGCAGCCTTGATCAACAAGAGCTCGGTTGTTGTCAAGACCAGCACAGAGCAGAGCAGGAGGGTCAGGTGTCTGCTAGGCTTTGTCTGAATTGCTGCTGCCCTCTGCTGCCTGTGGAGCTGCTGGAGCTGAGGCTGAGCTCCTGCACACCTCACACATCCCAGAACTCTGACACCCAACACTCGCTGCAGCCTGGCTGCATTGCTCCTCAAGTTCCTTGAGAAAATGCTTTTCTACACTCATAAGAAACCAAGGAGCCAGCAGGGCCCACTGATGGGACAGGAGGCGATGGGCACGAACTGATTTACAAATTTGTTTTTTCCTGTGAGGGTGGTCAAACACTGGCACGGGTTGCCCAGGGATATTGCAAAGTGTCCATCTGTGAAGACAGTCAAAACCCAACCAGGCGTGGTGCTGGGCAACCTGCTCCCACTGACCCTAAGTGGGCTGGACTAGATGCTCCCACATGGTCCCTTCCAAACGGAATGATTCTGTGATTATATAGGCATTGTACAATAAAATTAAACAGGTATTGCTGAACCTCTCATAGAATAGGTTAAACTGTCAACTGTAAATATTTGCAGATACTTTAAGTGCAATCCAAAGACATCCAGCATATCACCAAAGAAACAACCATACCTTTCTTACAACTCCTGTAGTGGCTGCGATGTTCTCCGCTCCTTCTACGGTCTTGTTTGCCACTGTGTTCACGCTGGCTACTACAGCTTCTCCCACCATGTTGGCCTGCTCTTTGGTCTTCTCAGCCACTGAGATTTCAACGAAAGCAGAAAGTCAATGAGCTGGGCACTGCCAAAAGGCTGCCAAAGTCATGGGACAATAAAGCGACTGCACCGAGGTAAGAGAAGAAATTGGCCCTGGCGCAGCCCTTGTCTGGATATTTTATATGAGACCACGGCTGAATTTAGATCGTGTACATGAGGGCTTTAGCGTGACTCAAAATGCTGCTCAGAGGGCAGCACTGCAGCCTGCCAGTGTTTGCGGGCAACTGGAGAATGGAAAAGTCACTGTAAGAACAAGAGACAATGGAGCAAACAAGGTATTTTGCAACGGCAGACTTCTCTCTGGGTGCCTTCTGCATTATTTAACAACCCAGGTAGGAAATCTCTGCATGCTGGGCAGCACTCTCGACATTGTGGAATGTCTGAATCGCTGTGAATCATACGAGTCTGCCAAGTAACACTGGTCAGATTTTTTTGACCTGCTTTACTAATTAAATATTTTCCCCTATCCATGTGCACTGTAAATAGCAGACCCTGAACCGTCGCTCCTGGCAAGCATCCTCCATTCATCAGATGGTAGGTCGTGCTGATCAGTGGCATCCCACAAAGACCTTCCTTTTGGCAGGAGCCACAGCCTAGATGTGCAGCAACACGTCACAGATTTCCACACCTCTCTGTGCTCTTACCTGAGGTCACACTTTGCACTACGCCTTCCTTGGTTTTGGTACCTGTGAAAGGAAACACATGGTCCATCAGTGCTACCTGGCAAAGAAACCCTTGGTTTCTGGGCACCGATGGCTTTCTGCGCGCTGCTGGCACCTCCTGCTAAGACATAATCCATTTGCAGAGCTGGCAGAAAGGACCAGCTTCCTTCTCCGCTAAAGTCCAGGAGTACCTTTGTGTAAGCAGTTGGAGAACTTCAACTACAAATTGTCTGGCGTTGCCTGGACCTGAAAAATCTTGATTATACCATGCTGAAGTATGAAAAATTGTCCCTGGAATATTTCCAAAATGAAAAAAACCATCAACTGAGGGTGAATCAATATTAAGAAGAAATGAATGTGTATTAAGTCACCTGGTTTTTGGAGACAAGGAGTC
>NW_010407670.1:45271-49600 GCF_000710305.1 Buceros rhinoceros silvestris | reverse complement strand
CAGGATACCTGGCTGCAGTGGTCAGTCAAAGCTTCATTTTGAACCTGTAATACAGGCTCTGGAGAAACTTGAAGCTGCATTCACAGAACAGCCACCCATCCGCTATGTACCTGCTGACCAGATCCCCCCCATCAGTGCCCCAGCCTGGGCTGTCAGTGCCTGCTCTCAGTGACACGTGGAATGCACGTGTTTTTTTCTCTGATGATGAAAGCACACCTTACACTTACACCGTACACCGTACGCTTACACTGCCATTTAGCTCACTGTTCCCACAGCAGAAAAGCTAACAGGATGCGAGGACATTCGGTTTGCAACACAAGGAGCCCTTAAAGAATAAATAATCTCTGTGTTTTTCCTCCAAGCTTGAAGTGATGTGCTATACATCCCTTCTGTTGGGGTTGTATGTCAAATCACACGATAGATGGGCAGCTGCCACAAGACCCAGATGCTTTTTCACATTACAAAAATAAAGGATCAACTCTGTCTCTGCTGGAAGTTAAGTAAACACATGCCCAAAGGTTCCACTGGTCCCACTTTACAGATTTAGTAAATCACCTGCCCCTATACAGGCTCTTCCCAAGTTTCCTATACTGACACAACAAAAGTATTTTTTATGGCTGACTGCCAAAGTTATAGAGAGCCAGACAGATCTTTAACTCCAGAGGTACCAGAGCATCCCGGGGTGTGGTGGGAGAAATGAGCTACAAGCCACAGCTCATTACCCTCCTGCAAAGCAGAGCAGGTGCAGTGCCCTGATAACAACAGCTCCAGCCCAGCTCTGCTCTGCCCCATACACCTTATCTATTACCCCGGGCAGTTCTCAATTGTTGATTTATTTTGGCAGTTGTAAGGGTTGCCTGGGGCAGAACAAAGCTCTTTGACTATAATAAGCCCTCGACATTTCCCTCCACCCTCCTGAACTGCGTTGAACTGATGAAATCTTCGTGCTTACTCTTGATGTGCTGTAAACTACAGTTCTAATGATGGATGTGACATACGTGCGCTGCTGTAAGCTGGATCCGATGAGATGCCTGTGGTATACAGAAGCACAACAGAGAGCAGGGCAGAAGAAAATCTCCAGCCATCAGTGTGAGCTCCTGGACGGGCCAAATGCACACTCAGATGTTGTCCTGCTTCAGTAAAAGACTGCTACAATATTGATTTGACATAGCAGATTTCTCACATCAGACACTGACGTTCAGGCTTAGCCCTCCTGTGCTGCTGTTTGGTCACAGAGCAAAGTGTATAATTTGCTGTACTAGCCTTGCGTGGATTAAACACGCTTAGTAAAGCAAGAGCTGTACTCCTGTGTGCTTATTTTTTACCAGACTTTTGATTTCAGATGACTATCTGGGCTCTATTCTTTTCCAGGGGCAGGGGTGTGGGTGTGTGCCATATTTTCTGATGGAAAATAACTCCAGCAAGGAGGGGTGGGGGTAGAATAAAACACACCCGAATGCATTTCACGCAGAAGCAATGGCATTGGGGAGAGCTTGCCTCATCATCCTCCGCCGGTCTCCTGGCCACACCCGATGACTCAGGCTCAGCATCCATTATGCACCACATGAAATCCGACCTGCGCACAGCCCTGCCAGCAACCCGCATCTGTTGAGTCAGGAAGCGGTCACCTGACGCTCAATCTCATTGTGCTCATTAGTCCTTGCCTGCAGCTTGTGCACACAATTAAAAGTTCACGCATCCTGCCTCTCCCGAGTGCTGCCAGTCATCTGGAAGAGCTTTGGTATCGCCAGGGCGGCACCGAGGTGCTGGAGCATGGGAGGTGGGAAAAGTTTATAGCAGAAAAGGGTATTGTGATTAGCTGGAAGTTCTGCAGGAGTTCTTGCTGGAGCTTTGGAGCTTTCTGCGAGATGCGTGGTCAAAGCTGTTCTGGAAAACTAGCAGAGCGTTCTTTCTTGAGACTTCCTGAATTACAGCATTAAACGGTACTAATGACCTTAGACTCAGTGCGCTGATGCAGCTTCGCATTAACTACATTAATTAACTTCAGCATCACTGATCTCTCCATTTACAGCAAACACAAAAGACAGCCCGCTGAACCAGCTCTGGAGACACGCTGGCTGTGCAGGGATCCACAGCCACTTCCGCACACCCAGAGGCTGCTACAGCTTGACGAGCAGACTGGGATTTACTGAGTGCAAAGGCAGCCCGTGCTGTGGGATTTCTACCTCTCTGTTCGCACACTCTTTTCTCCACCCTACAGGTCCAGCGCTGCTGTGAACTGCATTGCAGGGAGAGCACAGCGGGGAGACATCTCCAGCTCTAGCCCCGCTCGTGGGAACTGAACCTGAGTGGCTTTTCTGATGTTCTAAAAAGACCCGCAAGCTTTTATACAAATATGATTTCCCCCTAGCGCCCAAAAATTCAGGTTGCACCACATAACGCTCTAGACCAAGGTGCTGGGATGGGGCTCTGCGAAGGAAGCAGCATGGAAGGAACAGTTCAGGTCTCTGATTAACCTCTCATGTGGCACAGAGTGGGAGAAGGCAGCACAAACATCCTAATCATTCCAGTTTTAATCGATATACCTGGCCTCCACCTCCCCTGCTTATTTAAAAATCAGTTCTCTGGTCAGCATATCTGGCCTTCGTTTTTCCTGCCTGTGGAAACGTCACTTTTCCTGCCTGTGAAAGCCGAGCATCCCCCAGCGTGCAACAGGAACTGAGCCAGCCCCACGGCAAAGCACAAGCCAGTGCATGACAGGGCAGGAACCGGCGGCATACCAACCAAAAGAGAAAAGGAGAAAGCACTTAAATCTTCACCTTGGCCCTTGTTTGATGCTCATTCAGAGATTTAGGGTTTAGGAAAATGCCACTGAAAAGGTTAGAATGCCATGAGCAGCCTCTGCACCTCCTGGCTGTGCAGAGATGAGAACCAGGTCACGGCACGGAGACGTGCAGCTGACGTGACTGACCAGAGATGTGAGGAGTTAGGGACAAAAATGCGGGTTAACCCTTCCTGACATCACCCTGGTCAGGGAGCAGCTGGAGCAGCTGCGATGCCACAGTCTGACACCCGGACGGACGTGATGTTTCGCAGGCTGGTGGCTTGGTTACCGGGGTTGGTTTAACTGTTTACAGGGATGCTGTTTACCTTTTTCTCTTGCGAGGCAGCTTCACACTGAAACGTGAACTGTTCCATACGGTCCTGTACAGCATGCCAATAGCTGAGTGTTCAGAATTTTGGGGTGAAGACATTACCAGCTCTGCTCCACGTCACGTTTGTATTTCATTGGTAATGTACAAGTATATATCTGTAGCTGTTGTCAGCTGAGCTCTTTTAAATAGAGCGGCTACGTACTGCTGTGGATGTGGTAGCCCGACAGCAGGAAGAGCCTGCACATAAACTTCCCTGCTAAAAAAAGCCCTCTCCCACATCCAGCAAATAAAAAAAGCTGTGTGAGCTGCAGTGACCAGCAGGGAGGACCCGCCTTGGGAACCTCAGAATTCACAGGTTTTAGAGTAGCTGGGATATAGGACCATCCAGCCGTGTAATTGCACACGCTCGATAGCGGAGATAGCTGGTTTCGGGGGTGACTTTGCAAGAGGGGGCTCTGAAACAGCACACGGACTGTGAGAGAGGTCTCTCAGCAGGACACCCAACGAGTTGTTTTCCAGGTCCTACCCTGCAGGCAAAATGAATTCGGGTGTCTCTTGTTAAAGAAGATTAATGAAACAGGTTGGTGAACAGGATGAGGATTTCAGGACAAAACACTATGTTTGTGGGGAAACAGATGCATCCTGCAATCCCCACTTAATAACGCTGCCGGCTCCTCTCAGGGAGCTCCTCAGCATGTGTCTTGCAGTGTGGAGGTGAGGCAGAGACCAGCAGTGACTCACCTTGCAAACAAACAGTGAATAGTCATAACAGAAACCTTCCATGTGGGCATCTGCTCCTTCACAGTGCCTTAGTCCTGCCTCCCCAAAGTCACGGCCATTTCGATGCCTCATTTACAGTTGGGGAAACTGAGGCACGGGGGAAGATGTGGCACCCCGGGCTTACAGAGCAACTCTGTGACAGAGCTGAGGGTGTTATCCAGACCTCCTGCTGCTCACTCCCAAGCTTTAGCCACAATGCAGAGACATCCTACATGGCACTTCATGCTCAAATGTAAACTGAAAAGAGTTCTCTTACCTACATACATCACCCCTTCTTTAGTCTTCTCCGCAGCCTCCGTCACTCCCTGCTTGGTCTTTTCTGCAGCAGCCACCACACCTTCTTTAGCAATGGAGAAACCTTTCTTAAAGACATCCATTCTTGTTGCTTGCTAGGGTATTACTACCTGGATGGTCTGAGGGAGGGTCAGCAGGA
>NW_010407670.1:40727-45138 GCF_000710305.1 Buceros rhinoceros silvestris | reverse complement strand
CCCCCGACAGACGCTTGGTTTCCCTGCCAGCCTCTGCCTCTTACTCCTGCGCTGGATGAAGGCAGTGTGGCAAACCTCACAGCCTTTGCCGGCTCTTATTGATGAAGCGCGCTGCGGCGTAGCCAATGCCTGTGAATGGCTGATACTGAAATATTAATGATACGGACCTGCTCGGGAAGATTTAAGAAGGGAGGGGGAGAGGAGGAGGATGACAGCGGTAGGTAAGGGACTGTCTGGAAAATTTCCAGGCAGATAAAGCTCTTAGAATGTGCTGCTGCAATGCTCTCACTCGAGGATGCTCTCATGTGAAGAGGGAGAATTCTTAGCTGAAGAGCTGGGTTCCTGAAAGGGCATCTCCCAAGCCTGCTCTCCTGCATCCCCAGAGGGTGGAGAGCAGGTGAAGCTGGCAGCAAACGAACAGGGTCGGGTTTCTCAGTCTGGCAGTTACCAGAACCACCCTGCACAAAATGGTAACAAGAACGTTATTTCTAGTAAATACGGAGAGAAAAAGGGAACCTGCTACGTGCTGGTGCTCAGGTGAAGGCAGCTACCAGTCGCACTTGCCCTGTTTGTCAAGTCTGAAGGCATTTATGCAAACCATGTTTTTTTCTTGGCTGCACATCCCATTACAGTCCTTCATTTCTGAAAACATCAGATGCCTGTTGGGGGAAATTCTGTTTCCTATTTGTCCCTCTGAGTGGTGCAGACGGAGCTCCCCTCCGCCGCTGCAGAGCGAGACGGCGTTTCGCACCGACACCATCACTCACGTTGGAGGGCAGTGCTGCAGAGCATGGCAGGGTGAGAAAAACACCCAGTGGAGGACTCATCGGGGAGACCTTATGTTGGCATAGAGGATCCACCCAGCCTCAAGGTCTCGCTAGGAAAAAATACCAGAACATACGATCATTAATCACATTTTTTTTTTAATAGTACCACGCCTGAAACTGTGGTAGCCATGTAGCATCGGCCTCAGAGCACAGACCCTGACCAACTCGGGCTGCTTTTCCTCACCAGGCAAGCGATCAGAAGGTTTAACTGTGTTGTGGAGGGTAGCACACCGTAACGTCATCAAGTGTGGTGGTCCATAAGCTGCTGTTGCCACAAGATATTGGCCTGGAAGCGTCAGATGGGGAATGACTACATGGAAAAGAAAATAAAATTTAAATTAAAAGTAAAAAATGGCATGTCTGGACATACACGCAGAAGTGTACACAAGCATAGTTCTTACTGTGGGACTAAGAATATTTCTTCAGGTTTTGGGGATTTTTTTTTTTAACTCCATACTGAAACAACTGTTGTGCCATAAAACCAGTGGTTTAACCAGGTTGCCCTTGGAGCAGCCCTAAGATCCCCGTTGATTTCACCAGGCACAGGGCACGAGTCTTGTTTTTCCTACATTTGGTGACAGGTGAATTTACCATCTTTGGGAATTGCTCCAGGACTCATTTACTTGCCCACTAAGCTTTCAAAGAGCGTTAAAGCAGAGCAAGCACTTCCCAGGGTTGTGGGTTTTACTGGGATCGTCAGGAGAACGCCTAGGCTGATAAGGCTGAGCGAGAAGGGGTTTTTGATTTTGTTAAGTTGTTGTTCTGTCATTGTGATTTGTACAATTGAATTCTACATATTTTGCATTGCTATAAAAGGTAATAAACACATGAAACCTCAAACCATCCTGGGATCTGAATCATCGCCACATTCAATTAGCCGGTGCTCAAGTGGGATACTCCTTTCCTGCCTTCTCCTCTCCCAGTGACCTTCAGAAAGAGCTCACAAGAGGCGTTTAAGTGCCATTGGATCCCTCCCAAGGCAGCAGGCAGTGTGCACAGGCATTGTTTTACTTTGAAACCCTTTTAGGAGAGCTCTGGATTCAAGACAACCTCGCAGGTGATCTATACAGGGCAAGCATCAATAACAGCTTCTGAACATCTGCCACCCCGTGGCAGCTGCACGACCCTCCTTCTATTCTAAGCTGAGGACTCAGTCCCAATTTGTTGCTGATCCTGCCTCAGGCGAACCTAAAACAGGAGTTCATGTAAGCAGCCTTCGCTTTAAGATTTTGCTGGGATCTCAACTCTGTGCCTGGTAAGTTCTTCCCTTGTATCAGAAATCATGATCAGCAGCTAAAGAGAAGCTCCTCCAGGGCAAGTCAGAGAACCCAAGCTCCTGCTCACCTGGCAGCCACCGCCCTTTTTCTGGTGCCTACCTTGGGGGGAAGTCAGTTAAGTTAGCACTAAGTCCCCAGTTTTTTTTTTTCTATTGGGTTTGATTCATATCACTTTGTAAACAAACGTGGATCTCCCGAACACTTAGCTGATCCGCAAACCACCAGAAGAAAACCTTGTCTTGACTTGTGCAATGACAAACCAGCTAACCGTTGTTCATTTCAAGTCTGAATGCTGGCTGCTCAGGCTTGCCCAGCTAGTCTTCTGCTGCATAACACTGCCGTTTCTTGAGGGTCTCTGAAAGGCGCAGTTCCTCCCTCCCGCGTGCCTACACCCCTCTCTCAGCTGGTGGGCAATATCTGGACACAGGCCTGTGCAAAGCCTGCCAGTGATTCTGGAATACAGTCAGAACAAGTCTGACTCAAGTCTATCTCTTCCCAAAGCACAGATGTGAGGGCAAGCAAAGAATGCAAAGCAGAAACCAAGGTTCCCTGGCCTCTGCTGTTTTTTTCTTTCTGTCTGCAACAGATTAAAGCAGCATTTTTACTGAATTTGTGTCTCCTCCCTCTTTAACTTTCCCAGTTGCAAGTTACTCTGCACACAAAAACTTAACCTTGTCCTTTAATGACGAACTTACCCCGGGGACGAACAGCTGACAGAGGCGTCTTGCTGGGTGAAAGGAGGGGGATTTGGTCATGTTCGATTGAAGTACCTAAATAGTGCATGACGATGTTTGAAAGAGAGGTGAAGAAAGGAAAGGAAGGGAAAGACAGGCTGCTTATGTGGCTGGTAAATATCCTTTGTCCAGGAAGTTTTTGTGTGGAGAATAATATTAACAGGATCAAACCCTGCTCTGGATAAACAGGAGCAATCCTCCCCCCACCCCCCCGCTCCCTCCCTCCCTCCCTCTGTTTATGAAAACTTCAAAATGCAGCAGGGAGAAACACCTCAGATCGTTCACTTCCATGCCTTAAGGAAAACAAGCAGTTCTGTCTGACATCCTCTTGGCAAAGCCTTTAGGACTTGCATCCCTGTGCGGAGGTTTGCATGGTTAATGAGCAGTTTCCCCTGCCAGGGTGGATGGACCCACCAGCCATTTCCGAGGCACAGCGAGCGGAGAGCTGCCAGCGCAGCAGTCTTTCATGACTGATCTCTGCCGTAGAATACCATTGAAAGCTTTTGAGCAAGCTAATAAAAATACAGTCAACAAGGATCCATCTTCCTCCTCTGAAGGACGGAGCGCTGAGTGGAACCGCTTCCATGCCCAGCAGCCCCGCTCCCACGCTCCTCTCCCTGTGCTCCCCTCCCTGGCGCTGCTGCACGCACACGTGTGTGCATCGGCTGCGGGCAGGCAGTGAGACAGCGTTTTCCAGCGCTAAAACCCAGCGCCTGGTCAGAAGTTATGGCCTTGCTGGGCGGTCAACAACGCTCTCCTCTTCGTCTTCCCAGGCATAAAATCCTTTCAGCTATTCAGTCTGCTTCAGAGATCTGGAGCTGCGGTACGTGAACCTAAAGCAGCAAGAGATTGAAATGATCTCACCTTTTCTTGGATTTTAAAACATTTTTCCAAGGCTTTTTTAAATATTATTATTTTAAATACACAAATTCTGAATTCAACTCATAATCAGCTCTATAAGCCCGTTATGGAGCAGGCGGTGAAGAAACAAAAGAAACAAACAAACCCACCACTGAATCTATCAATTGAAACTTTAATTTCTAAGGGCTCTTTCTCCAGAGAGACCCTGACTGGAACAACCAGCGTGTTTGCCCTCCAAGTAAGTGCAGGCCTTTTACCACCTCCTGTCCCACGGTAGCTGCAGGGCTCTGACTCCAAATGAACAGAGATGGGCAAGATGAGATTTTACACGGTATACAGATTATCCAGGAGGCAGTGCTGGAATTGGACAACTCCATTATGCACCTGCAAGTGGGACATCACTGAATTCTCAGGGTGGGTGACACTGGAGGGGCTTAAGAGCTGTGTTTAATGGAAGTGTTTATAACCAGGGCTTCAAATCTGATTTCCCTCACCCAGTTCTCCTACTCCAGCAGCGGTGCTCTGCTCCGTGAGGTACACCGAGCCTGAACTAGGCAGCTGGAAAGGGAGCAGATGTCTGTTGATGTTAGCTGGGGCACAGTTGCCTTTCTCATCTTGAAGGTACCTCCTGGAACAGCCTGACCTCAGAGAGCAATGAGCAAATCGTTACAGCCCGTGACCTTGGGTGTCTGTTTTACCTGGTTTCCTGCTG
>NW_010407670.1:38319-40636 GCF_000710305.1 Buceros rhinoceros silvestris | reverse complement strand
ACCAGCTGAAAAAATAACAAGGCAAAGTTGTGGTGCACCTTGTTCCTAAACAAGTGCACATACCTGTTCCTCTACAGATGATAGAGCAAGAAAATTTACAGCTCAGTCCGCCAGTAAATCTGATGTTACGAACCAACAGCATGACCTGAACGTGTTATTCGGACACCCCAAATCAGAACAGTTATCAGAGAGAAATTTTAACCAGCGGTTGATAGGGAAGGTCCTTTGAATAATTCACGCCTTCCACGTGCTCGTGGCAGCATCCTCTGCTATACCCATCGCAAGGAAAGAGACACCAGTCCCCAGCACGCTCAATATTTTACCATCTTTCATAACTGCTACCGAAGTCACGCTGAATTATTAACTGGCCAGTGGCTGAGCAATCTGTGCCTCCCACCTGCTGCACTCCTAGGAGCACCATGACAAAGGCACGGAGAAGGGGTTCTTGCACCGGAAGGAGCAGCAGGCGTTCTGAGGCAGGAGGGTGGCAGAGAAACATTGCCCACCCACATGGGAGGCATTACATCCATGAAGAATAAAGATTTAATGGATGAGTTAGGGCTAAGTGGAATGGTATCTGTTGAAAGACAAGTCCGAAGGGGTTGGGAGCAGGACACAATCTTTGTAGCACAAGATCACTCTCCTACAAACCATGGTCACACAGCAGTGCGGGTTATAAGCCTGATGTTTGTTTTGTCTCGTATTTGTTTTGGTTCCCCCCTGGAAATGGGTCCTATCAAGCAAACAAACAGAAAGCTTAGGTCACATCCAGGTACTTGTACGAAAGGCACTTTTGTATGTGAAACAGGGCACATAAAATATTCACACATTGACATGTACTACAGCAGGATGCACACGATTCTGAAATAAAAGCAGCAGGAAGGAACAGAGGGAAGTTGCTTATTTCTTTCAGTCTTCAGACCAGAACTTGTGATTCCATCTCCCTGGAGAAGTGACTACAACAGCAACAGCAGGTTTTGTCCTTAAAATTATCAAAACCTGTCTCTGCCTTCCCCCATGTGCCACTGCCGCTGGCCCTGGGGCTTAACTGCTCTTCCACAGGGGTGTCTGTCGCAGGTCAGCATGGCATTCTTGTGTTCTTCTAGGTGCTTCCACTAAACGTAAAAGAGGGGCAGTCAGGAGAGGGGTGCAGATCCAGCAGCGATAAGGAGATGCCAATTCACAGTCTTCAACAACATGGCCTTCCAAAATCCTAGAGAGACCTTACCCTCTGTTTGCCAGCCGGCATTGGAATGACTCCAGAGAAGCTTCATGTTTAATGCTTGGCAGGACATTCTGAACTCCAGACTGCGCATCTCACCACTCAGAGTGGTGCAGTCCTGCACCAGCACTCCCACCTGATCTGTCAGCAGAGCATCTTCCTTCCTCACTTTATTCTTAAAAACGCCAGAGCACATCGCCCCGCAAGACAGCAAGAGACAGTTTACGACGGCAGCAAAACTAAAAGCAACACCATCAAGTAAAGCAAAACCAGTAAGAAAAATACATCTGACGTCCGCAGCCTATTTTTTTTTTTCATTGATTATTAGGATGTGGTGACAGAGTTCCTGTACAGCAGCACTGGGCAAGCGGTTTTTTGGTAACACTAAGTAAAAACACACCAAAAAAATCAGGTGTGAGATCCAGAGATGACAACCCAAACAGAAATTCTTAAAAGTGTTTGGTAATCCTGACCTCTCCGGAAGATCTTCCACATTGATGGGACAGAGCGCGATTCACAGAGCTACTTTGCAAAGGCCATGCAAACTCCGGGGTTTGTAAGCTCCTCTTTGCTCTGCATTTGCTCTGAACCCCTTAACACCCGTAGTTTGTTGTACATACCATGAATATTCTGCTGCTAAAGCCAGGGAAACTGTAGAAGAACCCCATGTGCTGACACTGGAGCAAGCAGGTCTGTGACGTTTGCTGGCACCGTCAGGAGAATCCATTACACCAGTCAGTAATTTCTTTCCTTTCTTTCCTCTTCCTTTCCTTTAAGCTAACATCCTTTTCCTGTGCCCAGGGGAGAAGGCAGTTGATAAAAGCCGAGTTCCTGTTCACAGATAAGTTTAGAAGGCAGCCCAGCTCAGAAGTTCCTTGAATAAGCTGTATTCCTACCACCTTTTTTTCCCCCCTGTCAGAGACATTTGCGCCCCACACAGGAACCAGACTCACATTGTTCAGCAGCCACGGACGTTTCCACAGTAGCTGGGAGGGTCAAAAGCCTTTTCCGCTCTTTGTTACAAATCTTTTTTTTTATTATTATTTTTTTTTCCTTCCTTCTTCCAACTTTCCAGTTAAAGAATATCGCCGGGGC
>NW_010407670.1:27418-38242 GCF_000710305.1 Buceros rhinoceros silvestris | reverse complement strand
CATTCCTGAATTAATCCAGGCTGAGCTTCAGAGAAGAGAACAAGAGACAGGTGTAAGTGGGTGGGAAAAAGCCCACGATGCTGGGGAAGCTTTTGCTCCTCTGCAGTACAATAGGAGTGGCAAAGCTGGTCAGACACTCAGACCACCATGGATATCATGATGGTTCTCTGCACAGCTCGAAGCCACGAATGCCTGAGACCTCTGCGTACCCCCAGAGGACTCCTCTGCCACACGAGGAAGAAGGTTATTGGGAGGCAGAAGGGCTCAGGGAAGGTACCCAAGATTACCCTCCAAGTGTGATCTCCTCACATCACAGAGAGAGAGAGGATTTGGAAGCTGCAAAGTTCCGAAGTGGGTAAGTACCCCGAAGCATCTCCCTTACCCGCAATGATAGTGCGTTCCTATCTGATACCTTTCTACCCTGCTGAGAAAGATACTCTCTTCTTTTTCAATAGAAGTTTCTCATTAAAATAGACCAGATTTTAGGGATCGATCTCCATCCAGGCAAGAGGAGTTGAAATGTTTTAAATACAGAAAGAGAAAGCTGAATTGCTTGTGGAGGATGAAACCACAGATGGGACTGGCTCTGCGCCTCGTCCGAGGCGGCAGAATGGGGTGAGGGGTCTGGAGACACCTGGCAGACGTGAACCCTTCCAGTTCTGCTGTAGCACCTTAAAACAAAACGCTGTTTCTGGCAAAGCAGGACTGCAGGAAATTCGTTCACTGACTTTTTCTCGTCACAAACCAGTGCTGATTATTTGTGCTGACCATGGCAGCTTTTGCCCATCATTGGAATGTGCCTGGCTGCAGACCCTGGAAATGGAGAGGGAGAGAGAACAGCAGGATGTTAGCAAAATGACACCAGTGAGGAGTACAGAATAATAAATAAGCATGGAAACGACCACAGATTCAACCTGCAAAGGTTTTCATGGCAGTGAAATGCTTCTTGCGGTCATTTATAGCAGAAGAGCAGCCACCCTGGGTGGAAAAGGCGTGTACTTCACTAGAAAGATTCCCAAACACGGTGATTTCTGTGAGTTTTACGGGGCACGGAAGTGGGTCTCTAAATGTTTAAAATAGAAGAAAACCAGGCAGGACAGCGAATGAATCTTTCATAGCCCTGATGGATGGGTACTGCAGAGCCCTGGCTGGGAGAGCTGACCCAGCAGCACAGCGAGTGCTGCTCACAGCTCAGTGCTTTGGGCTGCCCAGCTATTTTTCCCTTTAAATGCTCTTGAGGAAAGGAAAAAAAGGAGATAGAAAGAGACTATAAAACCTTGCTCATGTCCCGCTTCCCTTTCATGCAAACTGAAGTAAGTAATCTTGTTTCTCATCTCACCTATGCGTAAAATGAAGGCTGCTCTTCTGCTCACAGCATGGTGAGCGTGTAAAACCCTGCTGTCATTCATTCTACGCCTTCCCACAAACCCGCAGCTCCCACCATCAGCCCTAAGTCATTTTCCAAAGCCTCTCCGTGTTGACTCCCAGTTTCCTGATGTGCTTGATAATGACACACACTGCTAATTCACCAGCTCCTGGTTCATGCACTGCACACACTGTCAGAGGTTGGAAAACAAAGCCTAAGTGGTACCCTGGACTCCCCCATCACACTGCACGGTGGTGATCGTTTGACTGCTGGTTGAAATGCTGAAAGCGCTCTGGAAACACTAAAAGTATTACAAAATTTTGATGGTGTAAAAAGGTGTGTAGGTCAGCAAGACGCTGTGATATACCATCCTAATAGGGATTTCTGCCTTTACTGGGTTAACTTCGTTCAGGACCAGCTATTGCTCATCCTCATTTCCTCCCAAGAAGAGAAATACTTCCTCCTTTTATAGAGATGGTTGCGTAATGAGTCAAGTCATAACATTCTTCCCGGTTCTAAAGCTATGTTGACGACTACAGGGAATCAGAATCCGGCCTGGCAGTAGCTTTGAGGTATTTGTTCTCTTGCTAGAGCTGTCGCGTTTGTGGTGCACACAAGCCCAGGAAGCTGGTCCATCTGATGAAAGAAACTGGACCCTTCGAGAGGAGCTATGTCCAAAAGTGAGGGGAGAGAGCACGAATAAGAAGGGACAGCCCAGCTCCCCTTGTAACTGCACTCCAAGTTCTAAAAGCCATCCCAAATGGCTGAAGCAATGAATCGTCAGAGCCTGAAGTCCTCAAGCTCATGTTAGGTGCTCATGGCTGGAGTATTCTGTGATGCCTAGACATGATGTTGTCATGAATTTGGTATTTCCTCCCTACAAGGATGACACATGCCCTGGAAAAAACATCACGGAATTGCCCTTGTGTCTCTAAGGGGGAGAGCTAGAAGAAAAGCGTCAGGAGCTAATCAGGAGTGAGGAGATACAGGGAGATAAAGACAGGCCATAAAAAAGCCCAGGGTGGTGGAGAATCATTTCCTACCCAAACTAACTTCTTGTTTGCTTTTCAGATAAAAACTACTTTGTTTTCAGAACCAGGAAACAAACAAACAAACTAACAAAATCTCTGGTAGCTTTGTCTCCCAGACAAGGTTTTGACTCACATGAATTTCTAACAAAACCAACCTTTTTTCCCAACCTCTTGCTGGTTAACCTCTGTATTAGGAATAGTGGCTGTTACCAAATATTCTTAACTTTAAGAACTTCATAGTCTTCTTTTTCTTACTGCAGCTATTTGAAGAATTGAGAGTATCAGGACTAATATGTTCAAGGTAATTAGCCAGATGCCTAATGCAGAACTTCATAGGAACACTCTTGTTACTGCTGGCTTTTCCATGTGTGGGTACAGGCAGCTAAAAATGAGGCTGGAAAAGCTGCCTGAGACTTGGCCAGCTAGGTGGAAGTTATAAAAGTGACCCAGAAAATGTCAAGTTCTTAGAGCTTGTATCAGCTTTGCATTGGCTCATCACCTACTCGAATCCTTACCACCAGTTGTAACCGATCCCACTGCTGCCTGATCAAGCCATATCGAAAGGGACAGTGAATAGGTCAGTACGGCATTTTCACCCTGACAGTTGCTACGTGGGTGAGGCACCTGGCGGCTTGGGAAAACTCATTGTAAACTAACAAGCCACCCTGGAGATTTTTCTTTCTTTGGAGTGGCTTCCATCACGTCCTTGGTGATGGCATGTGCACGTGCCTGAGCGAGGCGTGGTGCTGAGCTGACCTCAGAGGAGTGAAGGAGAGGGCCACGCTGCATGCCCTGAGCAAACAGGACTGGGCACATGTCACCTTCTCCAGGCAGCTTATGGGGGCAGGATCACGGCAACCCGGCCTTTGAAAGGAAGGGCTCCCTGGCCCCGGGAAGAATACACCATCTTCTTTACACCCTGGCCATGAGCTTACCTCTGCTGATGAGAGATCTGTGGAAAGACCTCTGCTGTGATTACACTCGGAAGGGCCTGTTTTCTCCCTCTGTGGACAGATTACTTCTCACATCAAGCAATGCACTGAAGCACCATCAGAAGAGCGCTGCAGCCAAAACCTTTTCTCAGCATTGAGAACCCAGATTTCACGCACTTAGTGTCCGTATTTCATTAAAAAAAAAAAAAAAAGGCGCAACCCCACCACATGCTGCTTCTGAGAGCAAAGCCCGGCGCTGCTGTACTCTCAGTTGGCCTGACTCGCCTGTCAAAGAACACTGTACACCAGATCGCTTATGCATTCCAGGTTAAAAATAATCTTATAAAAAGCAGAGCTTATTTTTAACTTTCCCCTTCAGTAAGCACACTGCCAGAGCTGCTCCCCAAGCGGATGGCTCACCCAGTAAGGGAGGGACGGACGGTGGTGATGAAATGGGAAGGAGCAGAGCAACTAAAGCCGGTTTCCCCATCTATGACAAAGTCCCACAGGACTTCTCTGTCCTTCCAAAAGTGCAATCACTGCCAAGCAGCCCCTGTTTTGAATTTGCCCCCTAGCTGGGTAGGTGGTTTAGTTTTCCTCCTTTCTTTTTAAGCCACAAACACTCACTCAGCCTGTGGTCTATTGGGATTTTTCTTACAATTACATCTGAAAAAAAACCAAACCAAACAACAAAAATTCCCCAAGCCCCACCACCTGACCTATAAATAGGAAAGGCAGAAATCTCCAACATAAGTAAACTCTTAATTGCATTCACATATTTTGAGGTTTGGACACGTGATTCTGTGATGTCGCCTTTGATCAGAGGAAGGCTTCCTGATGTCAATCACATGCATTGTTACCTCCCTGAAACCCACACCTCTTCCTCTAACTCCCAGACACCCCTTTTGGTGATGACTCAGGGTGTCAAAGTGCCGAACGATTATCCTCCCAAGCGTAGACAAGAAGAGAAAACCCAAACCAGTCTTAATCTCAGGGAAGTCAGAACAGTACTCAGTCATAACAGCTTTTTCTTTTCTTCTTTTTCTTTTGTTTTTGTCCGCTTTTACAGGACACATCCACTGATTTAATTAAGACCAGTTTCACACTGACTCATCTATTTCTTCAAAACTAGATGGGGGCTTTCTTAGGAAGCTGATGGGATACTGAAATTTCCCAACAAAGAGGCATAGACATGTGCTTAAAGTAAAACAGGTTTGGATGAAATGCAGCTCAATGGGATCTGCATCGTCCTGCAAACTAGTGCAATGGCCATCGAGAGCTCAACAACAGCTTTCCCAGTGCCAAGTTCATTAACAGAAGCAACAGTTTCCTATTCTTCAGCAGATAGAAGGGATCTCTTGTTTCAGCACAGCCGCAGAACCAGCATCAGCAGTCACCACGTGGATCTGACACCTTCTGCTTGTGGGGGTCAATACCCCTTGAATGAGTGGCTGGTGGCCAACCCCGAATAAAATTATACTCATACCCAAAATACGACCAGGACAAAGCTTTGCCTGCACCCTGAGTGCATGACATGACATCGGAGAAACTCCATCCAGGTGAAGGAAACTTCATCTGGCAGAGGAGGAAGGGTGCTCTATTAGGGGTCAATTTAAGTCTGCAGGAATCAGAAGATGAAATCCAAGTGTAAGTTGTCCTCTTAGCGGGCTGCAGAGCTTCCTTTGTGGGGAGGATAATCCGAATGAGGTAGGAATGCTTTGTAGCTCTCAAAAGAGTTGCATCTGGCTCCACACCAGCTCCCAGCCAAACCTGCTTTCTCTTGAGCTCCTGCTGCCAGTGAGGCTCCAGGTTCAGGACTGGATTTGCTCAGAAAGGCTTCACCGCACTAAGGTTTTAGGACATTCTGCAGGACAAGTCCCAGCTGCTAATAGACTAAGTAAGTCTTAAAACCGACGTGCACAGTCCTAGTTCAGATTCATTTAGATGTGGTAATTTACCCCTGTTTTACTGAGGCTGCTTTTCCTTCTCAGTGAGAATTTTGTACTGAGGGAAAAACAGAACATAGATTATTCCACAGCTAAAGCCTCATCCTCTTTTCTTCTGCTCCAGCTGGTATAAAACTGGAGTCATTCTACGCAAGTCAGTGAGAAATCACTTGTTTAAATCAGAAGAATATAGTCCTCTCTTGTCATCTTGTAGCACATTTAAGCAGCAGTAACCGGTTATCTGGTGCCTTGGGCACTGTACAGAAAGGGAAAGTGTTCTGGACCTGAAAAGTGCTGTGCTCCATCCGTGGTAGACACAGGAACTGCTGGACAGGAGTTTCCAAAGTCACTATAGAAACTGGCTTCCCTGAGAACAGAAACCTGAGGAAACCGATGTGAAGGACGACTCAGTTGTACTAGTACAGCCACAGGAATAACAAAACGTATGGAAAAACAATGTCCTGAAGCTTTTTTTCTGGCAAAAATTCCCCTGTCCTAGGAAGTGGCTAAAATTACCCACTGCAGTGCCAGTCATGAGAACAAGTAACGAAGAAAAATAAGGTGCCTTGCTGAGCTGGGGGCATTTACGCACACCCACTATCACCCTGCAATCGTCGGCGTGGCGGTGTGTGAAAGAAAAGACCCCCAGATGCACCTGAGCAGCGGGAGAACTACTGCAGACCAGCCATCTCGCCTCGCCTCCTGGTGCCGAGGGGCTTATTCTGTTTATTCTGCTGGGATAGAAGGTGGCCCTGGCAAATCCAAGAATCAGAGAGAGAGCTGCCTGCACTTTGCTATGCTTCAGTGAAAGCAGAAGTATCATCCAACACAAGAAAATAATCTTTTTAAGACCAGTTTTTAGTTTAAAGACCTTAAAACAAGGTTGAGATAAAAGCAGCTTGGGCTAACCTAAATTTGCTGAATCTTGTTTAAATACAGAATGCTTTGTCATCAGAGGTATTTAACCTCAGACAGAAGAATACACTTGTCTGAAAATAAGGCAAAAGTGGGTAGATGCATGTGAAGACTCTGTTCAATAACAGAGATTAGAATACAGCCTAGGGGAAAAAAACACCTAGCCCAGCAAAGAAAATATTCAGATATTTCTTTCCTGGTTAAAAAAAAAAAAAAAGAGCAATTAATTTCCTTGGCATTTAAAGAGGAAAAGCAACTGAACAAATGAGACATCTGTAGCCCTGAATTTGCGAGAGGTCCCCCAAGCGTGGCTCCAGCTTGCAGTGTTTGATAAACTTCACCGTTCACCAGCCTACAGAGAAAGTTCTGCTGCTGCTCTCCTCACATGAGCGACTTCTCTCTACTCCTCTCTCTCCTCGGCAGCAAAAGCCTGAGTGAAAAGGAAACGGTGTTAAAGAGAATAAAAGCAGAGGGAGTTAAGCCGGCTGTATATTCAGTGAATGAAGTGGCATAATTACAACGAGGGGAGAAAACACAGCAGCCGAGCCCAAAGCTGCCGCGCTCCAGAAACCAGCGGAATACTGAACGTGCTGTTTGTGCGAGAGCAGCTCTTTGAAACTTCACAGCCTGGGTCAGAGCCCGCTGGTGCCAGCAGAACTCCTGCCCTGATCTTCAGATCAAGCCTTTGCGCGGTGTTTACCTTGTTCCACTTAGCATTAAAGGATGACGTATTTTCCCTGCAGGTTAACGCAGTTAGGGAGTATTTTTAGTTACAGATAGCACAGTCTCCGTAACGGAAGCATTTGACAAGATGTGCAAAAAATACCGCAACAGAAGTTCCATCTTTGGGCACACGTATCTATGTTGCAGCTCATTGCAGGTGGGAAAGATAGGCCTTATTTATTTGATGAAAGAAAGGGTTTTGATAAGCCCCATGGAACTTGAAACCTTTTGGAAAGGAATCCTCGTATTTTCCATTAAATTAAATGTGTGCGCATCCTCACATGCCATACAGCCCAAGTACACGCAGCCACACGGTGCCACGTGCTTGCTCACACGCGTGTTGATGCAGGTAAGCACGTATGGCTTACCCGACTGAGAGGGCTTGTTTGGGTCCTGCGTATGGTGGGAAAACCACACCAGCCCAGATGGTGATTCATGGGGAGTGGATTGTTTTCCTTAGAAAAGAACAAAGCACTGAAGCCAAAGGATCCTATTTTTAAAGGAGGTTTCCACGCTGTATGCCGAGTCCTGCCCGGATCTGGCAGGCATCCCGCGGGTAGACCCGAGATACTTCACCTAGCAACCACGCCAGCCAGCTCCAGCAACAGCACCTGGGCACTGTATTTCCACAGGAAAAAAAAAAAAAACCACACACAGAGGATTTGAGGGAGAAAAGCCACCCCCAGCTACAGCCTGCTGGGCACAGCACGAGGACAGCCTAAACACAGCTCAGGTCGCAGCTCAGTTTCAGAGTTACTCGTCTCACCCCAAGAGGGCTTTCGAAGGGCAGCCCATCAGAGGAGCTGGCTTGCCTGGAAATCCCATCTCCAGCTGCAGCCGCCTGCTCTCCAGCTCCCTCACAGCTTCCTCCCCTTCTCCAGGCTGCAGTGGCGGCAGCTTCTGCTTTCGCACGGGACTCAGTTCCCCACTGGTCCTGCTGCGCTGTTGGAGAGGCAAACTTTTCCCATATATGCTGATTACCAGAGACTTAGTTCCTGTGTTCCAATTTAAAAATGCACTACCTCAAGTTCTGCGGTGTTTTACCAGGCTGTTCTCTCCCCCCGCAATACTCTACTCCTCCATTAGACAAGCTCAGACAAACTCATGGAGTACGAGAACCTCCTGATGTCTTCAAGAACCCCAGTAGACACGATCACTACTGTAGGAGATTACTCTTCTTGTTCTGAGAAACTAGTGCTGATTTCTTACGGGAAAGAAATTTAATAGTACACGTAATGGCATATAATATGATTTCTATTTTACTCCAGGCTTCATTTAAGCAGGTATGCTGCACTTATTGAGACCAGCAAGCTTTAAGGTTCTGAGTAGTGGCTGCAAAGATTTCGACTGGAGGTAGAACAGGCCCCTCAAGATGCCAGACAGGGGGGGAAAAGCCCAAATCATGTACACACAGCACCCACTCACCAGATTTACTCTCAGGCATTCAAACGTTGTAGTGACAACCTTTTGAGGACCAAATCACCAGTGGCACTGTCAGGAAGAACAATGCTAAAAAACCCAAACTCTGGCTGAGTTACCCCTCAAAAAACGCAGTTTCATTTGTAAAGGGGAACTAAGTCCATAGAGAACAGTAGTGTTCCTTGGTGTTTTACGGGTGAACCTCCGTGAAAACGCTATGTGAAATAACATGTTCAACACAGGCTTAGTTTATGAACCAAAATTGCAACTACTCTTAATCATTTTCTTGCAGGTGATGGGAGAAATTATTTCAAAGCCAGGCTAATTAATAAAACCGAAGCGGTTACTGCATTGTCTTGAAGCAGCAATACTTAGGAAGATGCTGATTATGGACGGAGTTGATGGTGGATTAAGTTTTCAGCAGCAGCCCGCCTCAACCTGATGAGTCAGTCACGAGGCATCTGAAATGGCACCATGCCGAGAGAGCCAATCCGACATTTAAAGCGACATTAACCTGCAGGTTATCAGGGGTCGGAAACGTCTCCTGCTAAATGAAAGGGCTGGAAATGGAACTAATGCATCAAAGTCCAGACAATCAACCCTTTTGTAACAGACTCAGATAAGCATCCCAAATGAAAACAAATTAACTGGGCGAGGAGGGAGAAGCTAGCGAGCATTTTCCACTGTCCTCATCAGCTAGCTGAAAAAAAACAAACAAAAAAATAGGCGGCCCTTCTGTATTTCCCTCTTCCTTGGCACTGTTAAAGGCAGAGACTTAAAAAGCCCTGTTTCACATTCCTTTCCCACGTCTGTCTCCCCCCAGGAACTGGTGTTCCTTCACGCAGTCCCGGCTGGTAACGTACATCGAAGCCTGCATGAAGGAGAAGTACATTGTCAACTCGCAACAGCCCTGTCTGAACGGAGCACCAGAGTGCCAGAAGATCATGTGAGTACCATCCATAAACCACGGAAGAAAACAGAATTTTCGCTGGAGAAGCTAAACGGTATTTTCCAAAATATTTAACAACAGAGTTTAAAAGGAATTAAAGCATCCACTCAGCTTAATGCCAAAGTGACGTAGGGTCTGATTTATGCACTTGGGTAGCCTGGGAGAGCAGCCGCCCTTCCAAGCCATCACGTACAGGACTACAAGGGGACTAAGTGACTTTTCAAATCTTCCCACACGTTCACTCAGAAAGAACAGAGACTATACCTTTCCCATGATTTTCAGGCCGTAATACACATGGACAACTTAAAAATCTCTGCCCGTGGCCACCAGTGAGACCATTTACATGGCAGGAGCTGGAGAGGTGCAGGAGCGCAGGTGCTTACTCTTCCTTCGGGACTGGCTGCCCAAAGGGGGCTGGTGAAAGGCAGCAGCATCCCTTGAGGTGTCGGCACTGACACATTTCTAAAGCTGGGAGACACTGACTCACAACACACTTTTGAAGGGAAAAAATATTTAATCCTCACCCACACGTTTTCACGTCTGTGTGGTTACTTAATTGCAAAAATGCTTTTCTTATTTGTTGCTACAATTAATTTCTCTTTCTCTGGACAACAACAACAAAAAATAGTTTCATGATTATTCTGCGTTTTTAACAAATTTGTGTCTTTCTTGGTGCCAGTGACAGTTTGGAACATTTGTTTAAAAATAAAAGTTTCTGTATAGCTCATCAGAATATTACAGAAGTTTAAGCTCAGTCCAAGCTGGATTGCAAAGGGCTCTATTACAATAAATAGTACAGGTGTGTTTCGGATGGTCACATAAATTTGCCTCCTGTAACATTTCTCAGACTTGCATCAGATCAGTGCCAACACATTTGGGAATAAATTCTCTCCTGAAGAGCAACAAAGCAGGAGGCAGAGCGGAGCCCTGCTCCCTGAGCACCAGTGCTGCTCTGTCTGCACACACCTCCTGCTGTCCAGAGCAACCCTGAAAACCACTGTGTGTAGGGGAAAAAAAAAAATTGCTGCGGGCCACTAAAACGTTTCACTAAGCAGCAGTGAGACAGTTTATGACAAATTCCTTAGCTGGGTCCTGCACTGGTGACCTCGGATGTGCTCAGCACCGGGCTGCTGCTGGCGTCGGGGGATTCACGCCCAACGCCGCTGGCTGACAATAACTTGCTATCTAACGCCCAGCCCCTTACTCCCCAGGTACAGGACGGCTCTGAAGCCAGTCTATCAAGTGAAACAGAAGGTTCTGACGTCTTTGCGGTGGAAGTGCTGCCCCGGGTTTATTGGCAAGGACTGTGAACAGCGTGGTAAGGAAAGCTAGAGAACAGGCCTGAGAACTGACGACTAAATGCCAGTCACGGCGACAAGAATTAAGTTTGCCTATCTGTTTTTCCCCTTTGCTTTTTCCTTTTGGTCTGCTCTGCCCCAAATCACAGATACCTTGAAACGAGTAGTTGTAATTAGCTGCAATTAGTAGCTAATAGCATCAGCTACTTACTCTCCTGTCAGTAGCACCGTTGCAATCCAGGCAT
>NW_010407670.1:19289-27333 GCF_000710305.1 Buceros rhinoceros silvestris | reverse complement strand
CCTAATTCCAGGTGGAAACTGGTGGCACCAGGAAGCCTCGCCAGTGTGTGAAGTGCCCCTATGGAATGAAGTCCTCTGGCCAGGGAAATCACAGTGTAGCCGAGTTCAAATGAGGCTGCACAGAGAGCAGCTCCTAGAGCAGGGAGCAGCTCTACAGCACACGAACACCCCAGAAGAGGCAAGCATCTGTGTGAATATTTTCACAGGATCGCTGTCTAACTCACCTACAGAGAAAACAGGAGTGCCTGTTTCTACCTCTGCAGGTTGAGCTTTTCTCCACAAACAGTTTTTGCCTCTGGGTGGTGCCCCAGCCTGACCTTCATTTTTGTTGTTGGAAAGAGATTACCAAATGCAACGCTGCTGGTTTGGTCTCTCCTCCCTTACACCCACTGAGCAAAACCAGCTGCTCCACCTTTATCTCCTCATTTGTGCAGCACCACTCCCTGCAGCTGGTGCCTCCAGAACGTTCAGTTAACTGCAGAACAAGGAAGAGGAATTTGGAGATGTTTTGATAGGACCCCCCAGAAAAACCAAACCAACCAACCCACCCCCATCTACTTACAATACTTATTTCTTTGGAGTAGAAAAATCCCCACCCTGCTGCATGGCATGCCCACGTATGCAGTGATGTATGGCTGTGCCGTACCACAAACGAACTGCGTTCTCCAGGGAAGACGTCGTTTCCCTAAGAAACCTGCCATGCAGAACCACATCAGTGACGCCACGCGTGACACTGCCCTGCACTCACCTCGCTGTAGCTGGTTTTGCATCTAAACCATTTTCACAGATGTGTTACGTCTCAATTGCAGATCCCAATTTTATTCTGGTGCCAGAAAATCAAATTGAAGGAAGGGAAGAAGAGGAGTTCTCACACCACAGTATGTGCTTGAAGTTATTTTGCTTGCTGTTCTTTTAAAAAAAAAAAAAAAGATGTATATTTTAGCAGCTGCAGTTTTAACACGATAAGCTATGGACAATATAGTTTGTTTAAGTTTTTTTTTTTGTTGTTTTTTTAAAAAAAAAAAAAAAAAAGGATGTATATTTTAGCTGCAGTTTTAACACGATAAGCTATGGACAATATCTCCAGTGAAAACATTATCTGGGAAATCTTTTACACAACTGTATTTATTGGTTTAAGTGGGGGTTTTGCTCTACCACCACAGGAGTGCTCTAGACAAAGCACCCCGAAGTTTCAGTGTTGTGCTGGCTGGTGGTCAGTGCCCCGCAGTGGGAAAGGCAGCTGCTACGGAGCTGTAGTTAACCCCTTCCGAGGTGTGGATGCACCCCTCGCTCTGCTCAGTGGGTTCACAGGAAAGCACACCGTGCTCAGGAGTTTACCAGAAAAACAGTCTAAAAACGCTGGTTTAGAGCAGCTCCCCAGGCTTTGAGGTTGTTATTAGGAGGTACCGTAGATTTCTATCTCAGGTGCTCAAACCTAGCCATCCAAGTCTCCAAGAAGGACCTTTCCCCAGTGTCTGGGAAATGGTGTGCCTTGCAGTGCTGTTAAGATCTTCCAGCAGTTGGCTTTAGGGTACACTGCAGCTCCGAAACAGGCTTCTCCGCGTTATGCTCTCAGCGCTGAATGAATAAGCAGTTGCTTTACACCACAGAGGTTTATAAAACATTAGACATAAAGGACAAAGGCAGCCCTGGAGTGTAAGAGGGCCCCAGGATGGCACGGCTGGGATATACTGGTTTCTGCACCTCTCAGTGTACACTTTGAAATCCACACCTCAAATTAGCAGGTGTTTATTCAGAATAACATCTGTTAAAGAGCCCCTCCGCAGGGTCAGCGATGACACTTACACCCTGTGCTTGCCACTCCTTAGTGAAACGCCTCAACCGCTCCTTTTATTCGGGGTTGTTAAACCTTGCGTGAAAGGAGTTATTATTCCAGGCCGTTTTTATGGCATGGGGGGCTCTTAAATGAAGGGCGTTTTACTGCCATCACGGCTAGTGTGGCTGAAGTCCTTCTGTTGATATTTAATTACATTAGGTTTTCATTACTGTTGAAAAAAAAAAATCTTTGCGAAGAAACCGTAAGTTAAGATGCTATGAATCAACAACCCCCCTTACTGTCTGCAAAATTTTCAGACCAAAAATACACGGGTATTCTTGGAGGTCTCATAGGGATACCCGTCACCTGGTCGCTGCACTTGGTTGCATGACTCTGTTTTTTTAATCTTGTGATTAGTGTCAACATCAGTGGATTCAAGAGAAATGTTGGAAGTCATTCAAAATCATGAGGCTTTACTGGATGATCTTCAAAGTGATATTCATCAAGCAGTCAGCAACTTAGGTGACTTACAGAGAATGTTTGAGAACAACGGTACAAGCATGGTGTTAGACGTGAACCAGAGCAACTCAGGTGAGAGGTCTGACGCAGAACTATCAGCCTGCCAGGAGGTTCTGTAAGACCAGGCAAAGCGGAAAGGAAACTTGAAATCAGAAATAAATGCCTGGATATTCCTTGGTCTGCTGGTTGCTCTTACCTGGATATTCCTTGGTCTTACTTCTAAAGAGAGAAAAAAAAATGGGTTCAATCCCAATACAAAGGAATGAACCAAATTCAAGAGCGACTTGAAATGGGAAGTGAGATGAAAGGCAGATTCCTTTGCACTTCTCTGGAACTGCAGAATATGCCATAAACCAGAAATATGCCATAAAACAGAAAACCTAGTCACATACTATTCTGGTTCTGTGGCAATGCAGAGTTTGGATTCGGGTTTGTTCTTTTTTTGTACTCATGCTGCATACTCTGATGTGTGGAATATCAGACTGGTGTATGTGAAAATAATGTAACATTCAGCCCTTCTCGGGAACATTATTCCTGCCGTATACAGGAGTGGGAAAAGAAGAGAAGCCAAATCTGACCTATTAATGTGAGCCGTGAGCTCGCAGGAACATTTTCTAATGGTACAGACTATTGTCCTCAGTGATCTTTGAGGCACTCGTGCAAACATTAAAGATAGAAATCGAGCCATAGTATAATTCACACCTAGTAGAGATACTTCACTGGTTTTCAGGTTATTTAGTCCTGGCCTCGAGTTCCGGCTGTTAAGATGCTGCATGACTTTGTGAAGCAGAAGGTGCATTGTCGAAAGCAGCAAAGAACAACGTTGTGAGCCAGGGAAATCAGCAGGCGCCCAGCAGCTGAGAGCTGCAGCGCAGACCAAGAGCTACAGCCACTGACACCACGCTGGGCCAGGAGGCTCCAAGTGCCTGGTTTTATGACTTAATGGGGCAGTTAAACACATAGCCAAGCTGTTGCCTGCAGACTCAAAGGCACAGGGTGCTTCCTAAGAACCCTCATTTGACACCAGGCTGGTTTTGCAGTTGTCAAAATCTACCACGTGGTCTGATTTTGGGGGTAAGACAGCAGTGAGTATAGAAAAAAAAAAAAGCCTTGAGTTACCCTGGCCGGGTTAAGACATGTCTGAAAGCAGAGTTTAAATTCATTTTTAAAATGTATTAAATTAAATTCATTCTTTTAAAACTGTGTTAACAGATCCACAGGAAAGGCTTCTGCAGCATGTGCTGTTTCCCCATGTGGAGAATTTTCTGAGGAAACATTTTAACCCAATGTGGGCAAGCTTCAACAGAAGCTTACAGAACCTCTCGAACATGGTAAGAAACCTGTCCCATGACGTGGAAGCCAACAAGAGAAACATACAAAGATTCCAAGAGACCACTGTGCCCAAGAGGGAATTCCAGGAGCTGGGAACTAAGTTTGAATCAAAAGTCCAAGAAAACGTAGTAAAAGTTGACCAGGTGAAAAGAGATCTCGAGAATCAGCTGCAGATGCAGCAGGCCAGGGTTCACTATAACCTCACCACCATCAAGGCAGACACCGACACCAAGCTCAAGAAGGTTCACAAGATACAGCAGTCTCAGTTCTTGGCCTTGAACAACAGCATAGCAAACATGAAACAAGAGCAAAACAACCTTGAAAATAAATTTGAGACTTTGAAAAACAATTTAACAGAACTCTCCTCACATCACAGTCTCAAAGATGAAAATACCCAGTTAAGCATCAGACAAATAAACGACGTGCTGGCAGGGCACACAAAGCAGCTTAGAGATCTCTACATGGAGACAGACGTGGCCTTTCAGAATATTGAAGTTTTAGAGAGGTGGTTTAAGGAGTTAAAAAAAAACATCTCCAAGTACAGACCAGAAGATCTTACAATAACTTTAATGGAGAAATCACTTCTTATGGAAGAAAACAGAGCAGCAATGGAGAGGCAGGTATCGGAGCTCAACTATACTCTCTCAAATCTTCAGGAAAACTATTCAGATCTGTTGAGGTACATGGAGGAATGTAATTGCCAGAGAGTGTCTTCTGACACTGAGGGACTGGAGGAAGACTTAAAGAATATCACTTATTCCCTTGAAGGCACCCAAGCAAACTTAAAGGATATGAAGCACTTGGAGTCCCTTTTGAGAGATCTCCTGAGGAGTGAAATTGAAGAGCTCTCCTCAGCTTTTCCTTCTATCCATCAGTCCCTTAATCTCCGTCAAGAAGAAAACAGGCAGCTTCAGTCGCAAGTTACGGCGTTTTCCGAAGACATAGGCTTCTTGAAGAAGAAAGATGAAGAATTTCATCGACACATCAAGTATCTCAACAGTTCTTTCAGCTCACTTTTGGAGGATGCCATGAGGCACGAAACTGCACTGGAGGCTTTACTGGGAGAAGAATTTATGGAAGTTTTGTTTGAAGAAGGTCCTAGTATCCTAATATCATCAGTATTTCAGCTTCAAGAATCTCTCAGACATCTCTCAGGTAAACTCCAAGAACAAAATGTGACTATAGAGTCTCTTACAAAGAGATTTCACCTCTTGGAGAGAGGTCGTCAGAATAATCATGATGCTCGTACATCTCCTAAGCATCCCAAAGAAGAAACGCAAACGTCCTCTACTCTAGACGAAGTCAGTAGTCAACGCAGCATTGTAGAACACATGGAACCTAACTATGAGGCTGCCAAAGATGACTCCTTGGACAGCTCAGCTTATAACGATATCATGACTCTCAAAAACGATATCAAACACTTGAGCCTGGCAATCCAGAGGCACCAATCCAGAAGTGACACGAATCTCTGCTGCAATCATACGATAGCAGATGTCATTGAGCCACTCAATATTTCAGTGGAAACTCTTTCATCGGATTTAGCAACCATAAAGCGGAAGCTGGAGGAACATCTGCTGATTTTTAAAAAGCTGTTTGGTAGCGATGAAGAATTAGTTGCTTCAAATATAAGTCTGGATGTTACAAAGATTCAGACAATGCTGAGCAGAAAAGCGAGAAGAAAACAGAAAGGTCAAGACAAGCAAAGAGACAAGAAGCAGCCCGAGAGGCACAGGGAAAATACACCAATCCCTAGTGGCAGAAATGCCGTGCAGACAGAACTGCTGGAAAAAGGTAGGTTCATCTCCCTTACTTGCTCATGGCCGAGTCTAGTTATTTCCGGGCCCTGCATAGGCAGCATGTTAGTGTGACGCCTGACATACCTCGTGGGATGCTGGAGGGAGAAATTCCGACAGTATTGACATCCACCCCTCCACCAAAATAAGCGGTTTTTTAAGTGAAAACCAAGTAGCTGTAGCAGATTTCTCTATTGAAGATGGGGAGTACCAGGCTTCCTGGTCTTGCTTCTTTTTCCTCCATTACTTTGGTCTGGAAAGAGCGTACCCAAAGCACCAAACCCTTCCTCACGCTGACAGACGCTCAAACTCCACTGCTGGAACTTGCACAAGTGTAAGAGGGGTGCTGAGCAGAGAGCACTCACTCTTTCTCACTGCTAAGCTTCAGCGAGAGGCTTTCGGCTTACGCTGCCCTATGGCCAGCTCCCTTTCTCTGTAAGCATGTGGCCACAAGCACCCGGTGACTGCAGCCACCACAGCGTTAGCCCTGTCTTTTACAACTGCAGCCCCTACAGCACAGAGCAAAATTCAGCCTCTTGAGGCATCTCTGCTGCAAAATCGTAGTTAAGACCAAATAAACTGAGAATTGTTACAAATTAATTTATTTTTAGGGCAACAAAAAAGTGCCACGTTGTTTTTGCACGGGTGGTCTCAGCCTTGTGCTTCCCAGGAGTAGGGGTTCAGGTATCCCAGGGAACCATCCGAGCTCACCTCAGACACACACTCGTTTCAAGCATCCAGCTCTACAAAGCAGCGCGCAGCTCGACAGGGAGTGAAGCTTGACAGGGCTTCACCCTACCTGCCACCCTGACGATCCTGGGGAGAGAAGAGCGCTCACAGCTAAAATCCTGTTCCTCTTTCTTTTCCAGACTCGCTGGTGGCATTCCATGTGGGATTCTCAGGAGGAAAAGACAAAGAAAAACCTCTGAGGTTTAACGAAACTTACCTCAATTATGGAAACAGCTACTTCCCTGAACATGGCTACTTCAAAGCACCGCACAGAGGTGTATACCTGTTTGTCATCTCGGTGGAGTTCAGTTCAGGACCAGCATTAGGACAACTCTCCTTCAGCCGGGGTTACAAAAGGACTCTCTCGAGCAGCCAGAGGAGGACACCAAACGGGAACACCATGACTACTTTTGCTATAGCAGAAATGGAGAAGGGGGAGAAAGTGTGCTTTGAATTGCTGCAGGGCTCTGCGGTGAAACGGAGTCCCCCGGGGACCACGATGGGGGGATTCCTAATATTCAAAACTTGAACAGTGACATTTCGTTTTACTGATGTCTTCCCATAGATGCAATGGATCAACTCACTATTGCTTCATCTGTGATGTATCCCACCCTGCCGCATGTGTTAAAGGTAGCACAGCCCCGCACTTGTCTTCATGCTGCTGTTTTGGAAGTGTCTGGCTTTGGATTAGTTGCTTGTGAGCAGCAAGGGGATTTTCTTTCAAGTGTTTAGCTAATGGTTTGGACTCCAAATGGATCAGCGCACACATTTCCAAATCCTTCCACTGTGACACCTGCAGTGAATTAGAAATAACGGTCTGTAGGACTTAGGATCCTCACTTGAAACACAAATAATTTCTCCTTTCCCCTGGCCAGAGTATCCTAAGGCAAATACCGCCCCCACTAGCAAGGAAAATGTTTTAGGAAGGACATAACACTACAAAGATTAATTACATCCACATTAAGACATGGGGGAAATGTCAGCAATATTCAGAAAATATTGGTGAAAATGCAGTTTACTGCTAAAGCTAACCCTGAAGAACAGGGTGGGTTCAGCCCAGAGTCTGGCATTTAGGAAATATTTAAAACCCAGCAAGCAAGAGAATAAAACTACCAGCACAAAGGCAAGCTCATTGGTCTGCTGTCATTGTTGAACATACAATAAATTTCTAATTAGAGGAAATACAAAAGGAGAATTTCCAAGCTGTGAAGGGTTTTTTTGCATTTCCAAAATCTCCAGATGACCACGTCTGGTCATATCCTAAACTTTTCTTCTGTCAAATTAAAGATCTCAAAGGCTTTAATTTCAAACTTCAGTGATTGTGCTCTTTTCCTTGTCTAGCCTAATGCCTTACAAAACAATGTTAAACTATTAAATTTGCCAAAATGAATCAAATTGAGAAATTCCCAATATTTTTTAATGAAAGAGATAACTTCTTATCATGTATTTTATGTCCTTTTAAGGTGGGGTTTTCTAACAGAAATCTATCCTGCTGTTAAGGGGTTCTCTCCCTACCTACCCATACCCTAAGCAACACTAAACTGAAAAACGATTAAACCACCCATCGGTACCAACACACGTGGCACTAAGACAGTAGTTTGACAAGCAGACAATACCTGTCTTTCAAAATAAAGCTACAAAGCAGCTTCAACTACTGACTGGCCAAGAAGATTGTTACTCTCCACCCGGAAAAACCCAAAGCAAACAACTGAAAATGATCTCCCATCTACTCGCGGCCAACGCTGGTTTTCACACCAGCCTAACAGGCAGCACAAAGCGCCCACAAGCTCAGCGTCACCTTCTGTCCCACTGATTAGAACAGTATCTGAGGGAAGGAGGAGGAGAAAAATTTGAAGAGGTGAAATATCAAAAAGGTTGTAAGATCACACTCTTT
>NW_010407670.1:1067-19121 GCF_000710305.1 Buceros rhinoceros silvestris | reverse complement strand
TGGGACTTGTGGGGCAGCAGCGTCCGGCAGTGCCAAGCCGATGTACTGCCTAGGTTCAGCGAATGCCCTGTCTTCAGCACACCCAAACTCTGCAGCTCCCAGCTGAGTTAAATACAGACAGAGGATATATGTATTTAAAACCACTTTGCTTTGTCAGAAAGCTTCAACAGGAACAAAACCCACTCAGCTACTTGGAGGAGGACAGGGTGGGTACTGGCTGCGTAAGTCAGGAAGCCTGCCTTCGCTCTCGAGCGACATGAGAAAGATGATCAAGCTACTGGGTTACGGTTGTGGGGTTTTTTTTAAATGAATACATCAGGTTTTTAATAAAATTCCATCTAAACCACCTCTCAAATACAAGCAAACTGACTACTGCTATAAAATTCTTTACCCCCGCCACCTCCCCCCACCCCACCCCCAAGCACTTGTTTTGTTGTTTTCAGTTTTTTGGGGGTTTGCTTATTTTTTTGGTAAGATTAACCACCACACCACGACATTCATTTGTAGTGACAGAATAGCGAAAACCAGTTTAACGAAGAGACAGCAGACTCCAGATCAGGACCTGGAAGAAAGCAAAATTTGCCACAAAACTGGGAAGAGGACAAGGATGATTAATTGACAATTTAATGGCAGTCTCAGCCAAGCCCCCATAGGCATAAGAACGTATGTGCTCCCTCCAGGACATACAGATATATATACATATAGTTAGTTGGAGCTTTGTGTTTCCTAAAAACAAAGCTTCCACCTTCTCTTAGTACTTCCCAAAAATTTGCCAGAGAACATTGCCAGTAGTTCAGGTTTCTGGGTTTCCAGATCAAACCGCTAAGCCTCATGACACGATGAAAGCTGTGCATCCTTGCCTTCAAGTAATCGTTCTGTTACTGAAACTTCTACTGCTTTATGTATCTTGTAGTACATTTTAGAATTAAAGTCTCTAAACGGTTTTTTTCCCCATTACTAAGCCGATCTCTTCACTTTACCCATGGTATATAACTTTACTTTCTGTACTCATCAGTGCCTGAATTCTGCAGTCCAGCTGACCTGAACTCCCTTCCGATACCCACATCGCAGCAGGCTCTGAAGTCTGCTGTGGTGACCTCACGGACCAGACTCACGAAGTGGTCAGCCCACAGCAGGGCTCCTCTTCTGACACAGATCCTCAGCCGGTGCTGACTGACCACCTGAACAGCCGTGAGACAGACTGAAGGGGTGTGCTGGGGAGAGGTGAAGGTAAAGCTGCAGAAGGGGGTAATGAAATGAGTCAAGTTAAATCCAATCCTGATGAAATCAGTGATACTGCCGCAGTTTATTTACAAGCTCACAATTCACTTCAACTACTCAGGACGCTTTCTGGCTTGCTCTCAACAGATACAGGTAGGGTTTCCAGACACGTTTCAGTTCTTACATACTGGTGGCAAGCTCATGGGGAACACATTTTCATATAGAGGTCAGAAATAATCAAACACAGGTGATAATAACATTTTGATACTTAACAACAGCAGGCAGTAGAACAACTTTTCACTTACCGAGCCCCTCCAATGTTTTAGAAGGCTCTTCCTCTCGTTAGGATGGAGCTCCATCCTGTGGCCATTTCCAGAAACACCATCGGGGAGGGGGAAAAAAAGGTGCTCTTCAACACCAAGAGCAGTGCAAAAGTTTGGTACCCCCAGTATTTCCATTCTGTCCTCCTGTAATACTAATAACAAAACACAACGCACCACGATCTGTGTCATCAGTGATGATACTCCATAAGCTGCACAACTGCCACAACCATCACAAGTTAACTTTGCTGAGATACTACTAATCATAAGGAGACCAACTCCTTGTGCAGTGCAATTTCCTGGTATCAAGGGAAAAAAAAGTGTGAAACTACAAAGGGTCTAGTCTTCCACTGGACTTCTACCAGAATCTATTGCAAGAAATTTAACAGTTTACAGGAAAAAACTGTTATAATTACCTTCCTAGTATACTGATAAAAGTTTGTATGTGCTCAGATAACAACGTTCTGGCTACTGTAAACATCGGTCTTTAAAGCTAAGGTTATTCCTGATCAAAGGCAAAAAGAGGACAGAAACTGATCTTCCTTCTCCCTGCTTGCAAACCAAACGTGAACTCGACAGCGAGTCGCAGCCAACCCACCTCTGCCGTGAGAAAGCAAGTTGTGAGACTTCACAGAACTGTGTACTGACAGGTGAGGGATCCCCGAGGACTGGTCTTCCTTCGCTTGAACCCTGACCAAACCACTGCGAATCGGGCAGGCTCTACAGGAGCACCTGCATGACCTGATAGCCGGGAGCACGTAAGGACGTGGGCTCAAACCCCTTCATTTGGGTATCGCTACACAAAAAGAATGTTGTGCACGGAGGGAACAAAAACCACTTACAAAATAACCTGTCCCTTTATTTTTGCTCTTTTTACTTGCTAAGTTTGAGGCAATTTTACATGGATAAAACCAACGTGCAGCAGACTTGCCTACGTTCAACTAAAAGAATCACTCACTTTCGGCTTGTTTCTGGCTTTGCTGGAAGACAGGGATAAAAACCAGGAGAAGGGAACATCTGGTTTACTGTTGTGCCCAAATCTGGTCCAAGGAATACAGAGCCTGAACTTCCAGAGCACCAAATGATTCTGAACACCCCTGAGCAATAAAAGCGATCATCAATGACTGGTTCATAGACTGTGGGGAAAAAACCATCAACAGAGTATTAAAAAGTGGGGAATTATTTAGTTACCAGATTACCATTTCCACGTCATTACATTTTTAAGGCAAAATCTTATAGTAACAAAACACATCACTAAAGCGTACTAAAATAAGGTTATTTACTTAAAAATGATACATTGGACATAATCTGTGTACAGAACAAGCAACTTACGGTAAACTCAGTAAGGCACCTTCTAAAGCAGATGCGGTACAAAATACATCAGTGTGTGACATTGTCAAAGGAGTATTCCACATTTCTGGCGTATAACACACACACTCACACACCGGTGCGACCATTGGTCTTGCTCCACTCTTCTTCCATATTTTATTTACATCTTCTCTAGGTTAACTACAATGTTATTTATTCTTCTTGTATACAATATAGTACATTTCATTTGGGGCACGGCATGTCGGAGCACAAACGTCACTACAGGATGAGGGCTTCATCATTGCGTTCAGAGCTAAAATAGGACAAAGCCACAACGACAGGAGATTTGTTCAAACACTCCAAGTAATGTGCACTCACTCCTGCTCTACCAGGCGAGGGCAATACACCACAGCTCCGTCAATCACCACATCGTGCAACACCGGCAGCCGTTTGGAGACATCACCCCTACTCACAGTAAAGATTGTGGGCACGGGATAAAGACTTGTGACTTCAGAGGCACTGTCAGAACAATGAGGAAGTGCTAAATCGCTCTCGGATTTGAAGGAAGATGAGCACGTAACTTCCCTTTTAAATCACCTGCAATAGTGAAAGGATGTTTTTAACTTATTCTCTTTGTTCTTCAAACGTTTTAGACTGTGAAAATTCAGCCTGTGAAGGTAAGAGATGAGAAGGACCCAGCTGGTTGGTTCCAGAAACAAACACATTCAAATGGTCATTTCCACTACTCTGGAGGTTACTTACGATACTGATTCTACGTTTTATTAAATACCTCAGAACAGACTAATTAAGAAAATAATTGGGGGGAAAGTGATGGATATTGGGAAAACTGCCAGTTTCCCAAGTAAAACTCAGGAAAAATTAAGTATTGAGTAAAACTCAGCAGAAACTCAAAATGTAAGCCTGTATTTCTCCACAGGAATATCGCGTTTCTTGTGGAATTTACAAGCTAAGCAGGAGCACAAAACCTTTCCTTTTGGTTGCTGTAACACTAAGAATTATGTAAGTGACTCAGATTATTTCCCCCTAACTGAAATCATGTGGAGCAGGATAAAGAAACACAAAAAAACCCCCTCCGTATGTGTTTAAGAACTTCCAAGGCACAGTCTTGACACTCCCCAAGGTATTTTCCACACTTTGCATTTTAATATGTATAAAAAAAAGAGAATGAAAACACGTTCAATGGTTTTAGGGGAATTTTTTTTTTTATGAAAAATGCTTAAAATTTTGACCAACAAAATGAGATTAATCACACTCCAACAGAAGAATCCCACTACTCTCCCTGACCCTAACGGGCACTAAACTCCACAGTACTGCAGGAAGCAACACCTTAGCTGCAGCGCCTGCACTAAGAGTGCTGAATTATGCAAAAATTCGGGGGGTAGCTTCGAGCAACAGGGTTTTTATCCCCCCCAAATGACTGTTGAAATATCAGCATAGACACACTTCAGCTCCCAACAGTGAATGACTTCGCACAGAATGCAGATACACGCTCAACTGCTTTATGCAACCAGGTCCGTCAGCGATTACATTTTGGGAATATAAGGGAAGCAAGGAATGCTAATGGCCTCCTGGCAGCCCCTGTTCTGGACAAGGACTACTACATATGAACCGACTCACTGAAGTGATGAAAAATAAAGGCTAAGATTAAGGCAAAACATTTTTTTTCTCTCAAAGATGATCTTTGCAGCAGTCAGCTCACTTGTGTGTTCAAGTAAATGTGCAAGTCAGTTTAGAGGCTGAGGTGTCTGCCAAAGATCACCTCCTAAGTGAATAATTACAAATTATCCAAAGTCATGCTCGCAGCCCTGGATTCCTGAAAACTTTGGAAAAACAAATTAAAAAATTCACCAAACAAGTTTGCAGCTAATAATGCTGTGACAACTTCTAAAAGAAATTTAAAAATGTTCTAAATAGGAATGGATTAATTTAAACAGACCTCCATGCTCTGAAAGTTTAAGATAGCAGAGTACCTACACAGACGTTTTTTCTTCTTACTGATAAAAATCCTGGAGAAGGAAAACAAACCTTATCCCTTACTTTTTTTGGCTCATACGAAGTATTGTCCAGCCACCTGTGCAAAACTTACGCATGAGACGTGACTAAATTTCACAACTCATCATATATTTCTTGGCAATGGACGGAGAAACAATTTTAGAAAGCCCTTTACCATGAGGATTGTGGCACAGTATCGTGTATCTCTTGCTGTTTTCAAATAAGTTAAAACCATAGTGGACACACCTTGGAACTCCTCAGCCAAAATACATATTAATACTTAAAGGCATTACTGAACAAAAGTAATGACTTTATTATTTTTTAAAAAAGAAATGTCCCTCAAGAGAGCTAGTTCTCTATAAAATATGTAGAACTGTTAAATAAAGTCTGTACATCACAACAGAAAATAAAAATACTGCAATCTTTCGCCTGACCATTTACATTATATGAACTACAGAATTAAAACAAAAAACCCGACAGGTTAGAAGGTTGTAATTGTTCACAAATCACATTAGTTCTGCATTACATTGCTCTCTATCAGCTGTATTTTCAAGGGAAATTTAAACATATCTCAAAACAATCTCCACGTACATATTTTAAGACAACGAATAATCTGGCATAAATCAATGTGAAGATTTAACATTCTTTCATCAACTTTAATATTATTCCTAACATTTTCTTCAAATCTCGACTATGGCATATGCGCGTGTGTGTGCACGTTCGTAACTGTACACAGGTACCGAGGACTAGCTGGGGTTTTATTACCAGAGCACAAAACACACTGTATAAATAACTTCCCTTTTTAAAGTTAACTAGAAGAAGATTTACAGTACAAAGGTATAGGCACTTAAATTATCAAACGGGTTCAATGGTTCCAATACTGTGTGTTCATTCTTCAGACGACTCACGCATTTGAAGCTTCTCCTTGAGTTACGGTACCAATTCCTAACTTCCAAGCAGAAGTGCCAAACGAGTTACAAACCAACGGTTCTGCCTTACAGCGACCTCACAGAGGGGTTCTGCCTCTTACCCACCTTGTCTGCATTGGTGACGAAAAGGAGGGAACTAGAGTTTCCTGTGCTCGCCAAGCAGTTGGCGCAAGAAGACTAAATTGTGCACTTACGTTAACTGATGTGATCTTCAGCAATTACCTTTTGACGCCATTCCTCCCAAATGGGCTTAACTACAACTTCAAACACCCACTGGTTTACCTGGTCTCAACTCTTGATTTTCGTAGCTGTCCACTGAAGTGGCCCACAGACATGGCCTCCTGCACCTACCTCAGGGCAACCCAGCTCAAAATCTTCTGCACGCTGTGAATCTTATCTTCAACACTCCACTTATCAGTTCCGGTCTGGACCTTCACCTTGTTCTCTAACCTCCTGAGTGCCTGGCCTGTGCTTCCTGACTTCCCTCTTTTGTGTCTGTAAATCAGACCTCTCGAACTGAAACCTCTCGAAACTGAGCTTCTACCTAGTTGTGTCAAACGAGGAACAAGCATACTGACTGATTCCCTCCTCTATGGAATAACGTTCAGAGCACAACCGGCACCTACCAGTGAGTCCCAATACAGGTGAAAGGCAAAACACATCATCAATGGTCTTGCTGCTAAGATGTAAAGTACCGTACAGCAACAACGCTGTTTGCATGTGGCACTGTGAAGAATTTCATACTCGACTACGGAGCCCACTGTGAGATGACCCAGGCAGTCTACACCTCCAAGAGAGACTGTTTCAAGCTCTTTCCAGACTAAGGTAGGCATTCCTTAATTTATTATTGGCTCACATTTTTGCAGTTTTCCTTTTGACCACAATGAGAATAGAAATAAAATTAAAACTGAGACTTTGGAAGATAACTTATTGGCAAGGAGTAAATTCTGTAGCAAATCTGATTGTGGAGCCACAAAACGCATAGAGCCCTGATCAGAAAACTTTGTTCGTTTCAATGGTTTCGTATCTATTCCAAACGTCAGCAAAATAATCCTGGCACACACATAAAGGCATAAGGAACTGTTAAACTGAGTAGTATCACAAACAGATTCATAACCTACAGGCTGTTTCACAAAAACGTGGTATGGATTGACTAGGTTTTATCAGGTAGAAGGCAAAAAAAAAAAGCTTATATTCTCCATCTCTGTTGAATCCATATAGCTTGTTAGGCTTTCACAGAAAGCACTGTAATCTGAACGTTCAATTCAGTACCCAGAGTTTCACTGGAGACTTGCTAAGTAGGACTGAAGTCTCAATGCAGCTCAAACAAAAACAGAACGCATAGTTTCTCAAGGCTGTCCGTACACGTAGCACGCAGTGAACAGAGGCTCTCAGTATCACAGTCCATGAAGTACTGAAAGATGTCATTAGCAGCCTGTAGAAGTGTGCGGAGAAAATACACTGAATCTCAGTTATTTCCTCTTTCCACAAAGGCCTCACCCATCTTTGAGTGAGAAGATCGAGGAGTCCAGCTTTGCTCTCCTGTCAATGTACTATGTCAAATCTTTACATCTTGTGATTCCACCATCTTGGCAAGTGTCTTCTTGATCCTCAAGGCAGTGAGCCTTGAGGCAGGATTGTGAGCCCAGCATTCAGACATTAACTTCAGTATCGCTCTCAAACACTGCAAAATACAAAACCAAGGAACAGTAGTGTCACAACTGACAGAGCTGAGGTGTATAATTTTGGCTTGCTGTAAAGCCCAAACCAGAGAACAATTAAGTTCAAATGCTCAAATTCCACATTTTCTGCAAAGCTGCTAATAGAGAACTATTATAAACAGATCAATTGGAAAAAAGAAAAAAAAGAATCAACAACCACATCCCCATCCTTCTTTTCCTCCCCTTCCCTGCCCAGCATTACAGCAGCTGGAACTAACTGAAGTGTTTCTTTAGTGTCACAAAGATGCATTTCAGAACTTATCCTTACAACTCAAAACCAGGAGTAGAAAAATGGTAGCGAGAAGCAGAAACATCTTCATGCATATGGCAGAAAAAAATTTTGGTAGAGAACTTGTTAAGTGAAAATGAAGATGTGACTAAAGTTCTTTCAGCAGTCAAAAAATATGGAAAAAATCTCAGAATTCCTAAAAGAAATCGAGGATTTGGGGAAGAAAGGATATGGCATATCTAGCTTGCTATGATATAGTTAGGTCCTACTGTGTTCAAGCTCTAGCTCTTTAAAAACAGATTCAAATGCAATATTTTAGGTACAGGTACCATGGCTTGCCCTGGAGAAAGGATATGGCATATCTAGCTTGCTATGATATAGTTAGGTCCTACTGTGTTCAAGCTCTAGCTCTTTAAAAACAGATTCAAATGCAATATTTTAGGTACACGTACCATGGCTTGCCCTGGAACGTACCAGTAAAAGAAGAAAAAAAAAAAAGAAGAAAAAAAGAGAGAACATCTACAAGGAAATCGATTCATGCTCAACCTTATGCTACAAATGAATACGCTGGATATGTTAAAACTAACAAAAGCCAATACAAATCTTTTTCTAGCTCCAGTCAAAACTCTGAAAAATATTCCATTATCTAAAAGGAAGATGTCGGTCAGAGCAGTGCTCATACACTGAGATGCTGTTTAAAGTTATCTTCCCCCCACACCACAGAAAAGATAGCTAAAAATATGGTATTTCGAGCTGATTTCAAACACACATTTCTCCTACTGTTGCTGCAAGGTTTTCAAATATCGAAGGTCTGAATGTGGTCCCTATTCTACAATGTTTTAATATTTCTCAAACTAAAATATCCTTCCATATTAACTGAAGCAATTTTTCCTGTCAGCATACTCACCTCATCGCTGTTCCACCTATTCGATACTACCGGGCGTAGGCGTTTGACACACACCACTTCTCTCATGTCCTCATAGGATGGATCATTTGGCACCATGTCATAATATGGCAACTGATACTCTTCAACAATACCTGGAGATAATTGAGAAAAACCAAAAACCATTAAAAAAAACCCCAAATCTTTGTATCTACTCTTAAGATTTCCTTAGCTGGGAGCAAAAATTAAGTCAATTGTGTACCAAGCCAAAGCTACCAGCTATTATACTGTGACACAAATCCAAAATTTCACTATAACAATCAAACATTTACCAGAAAAGCTCCAATATTATGAATATTGAAATTAATGGCTACAGTAAATCCTGGCAGTCCCTTTGAGTTCGATACCCAGTGGAGAACTGGACATCATCTAATCCACTACATGCTACAAAGAAACATGGAGAAAGCAGGAGATGGAAGACGTAGAGAATGGAAGTAAAGACCTATAAGGTCACAACAGAGTAGTGAAAGAAAAGGAAGGACAAGTCACAAAACTCATGTAAGGAGAAAATTCATGTAAGCAGAAATGCACAAAAGCATAATGAAAGAGTAAGATCTTATCAGTTACGTTTTAAGTTTTATTAAGAGCACAGGGGTGAAACCCATCTGCATCCCACTATGTCCCCCAGAGCAGGCATTCTGCTTTTTGAGCAAGCAAAAAAAAAAAGCCTGAAATGCTTAACTGCAGTAATCAAAAAGGTTTAGTTCAGTGACTTTCACGCTGTACTCTGGACAGACTGTTAATATTTAAAGTTTACCTCCTGTGACGCAGCGCCGAGCCATTTCCCAAATGATCAGCCCAAAACTGTAGATGTCAGCCATGATGTATGGTTGGAAATGGTTTTTATTCAGGCTTTCATCCAGGACCTCTGGAGCCATGTAACGTTTTGTTCCCACTCTAGTGTTCAAGGGAACATCAACTTCGTTGGTGTCACTACATGAAAATATTAGCAAGTTAGTGCACTGTGGACTATTACAAGACATGGTATGATGCAACTACACCGCAAAGCTCCTGTTTACAAACCAAATTCTTTCTTTTACTTCCCTCTCAATACTACACTTACAATACATTGTACCTTCCTGAAAAAGACTATCTAGAAAAATGATGGGATGGCAGTTGATTTATTGTTGCTTTTGCAAGGCACTGAAAACACATATGAAAAAAGTGCATTAAAAAAAGACGAGTATAAACAAAGATGAGCATCCTTGGCTACAAAATCATTTGCAAAGGCTCTATGGAGGCAAAAGCGCTTATCTGACCTTGAGGCTCACAGCATTCAAAGGAAGAACAGCATTCTACTCTCAAAATGGAAGAAAACTGAAAGCACGCAATCAAATGATTCCACTTGCCTTTTAAGCTGGAATCTGGTGCAGTAAAAAAGAATAATAAAGAAGTTTTTTATATAAAAAAATACATATAAGAGCATTTGATCATCTACCTGTTGAACTTGACTGCAAGACCCAAGTCAGCGATGCAGCAGGTTCCATTCTTCTTGATCAAGATGTTTTTGCTCTTCAAGTCCCGGTGGGCAATAGCGGGCTTGCCTTGAGTCCCATAAATTTCCGTGTGCAGATGGCACAGACCACAGGCAGCGGAATATGCCAGCTTGAGGAGAGCCCTGTTGTCCAGCGTAGTGCATTTCAGAAAATCATACAACGATCCGTTTTCGTGATAGTCTGTAATCAAGTAGAGCTGTGTCCAGGAGCCAGTGCCCTTAATATCTGCAGCTATGAAACCTATGTAATATATAAACAATGTTAGGATTTATTTGTATAGAATTTTTTTTATGCACAGATTTAGTAAGAATTTCTAAAACTGAATTATCTTGTACTGTATTAGAAGAGACCTGTTCCTCTTATGAAAACCATCTGGTTATTCCATAGAAGCCACCATATAGCCCTCAAGCCACGCATTAAGAACACCTCCTCCTCCACCCTCACCTTCAGCCCTCCAGCAGCCAAACAATGTTCTGCTTCCTTACCAAGGATGTTTTCGTGACGCATTAACACAGTTTGGTAAATCTCTGTTTCTCGGAACCAACTGGCTTCTTCTGTGGTGAAAAACACTTTCACTGCCACTTTCTCACCCCTCCATTTGCCCATCCACACTTCACCGTATCGTCCCTTTCCAACTTGCCTCACCATCTGAATTTGTTTGGCAATAGTGCGCTGAACCTAAGGAAAAAAAACAAAGAGGGGAAGGTGGAGGAGGGAAACCCAGCAATTAACCAAAAGTACCTGGACAAGCTGCTCCAAGCCTGGATGGCTTTGAATTTTGAACCCATTGTAAAATTTGTTCCATATTATTTTCTACTATTCCCATTTCAAACTCGTTATTGCCGCCTCCAAGGAAGAATTGGGTTACAAACCCCAAAAGGTTAAATAGGCTCAACTTCTTATTTAAGAAGGTGAGAGTTTAAGAGGCATCCTCTTGAATTCTCTTTGCTTCTATTTTATAGATACAGGCATCTGTTTCACCGGCTAATTGTTATGTAAATATTATATAGGACAGTGAATCAAAAATTATGAACAACTATCAGCCAATAAAAATCTGATCAAAGAGTAAGAAAAAACTATCTTTGAGTTCACTCTATTTAATACTTGTATTATCCATTCATTGCACTTCATCTTAATGTCTGTAGGCTCTAATTTTTCTTTAAATTTAATAGCTTTAAATTAAATAGAGTTCCTAATATGTCATTAATTTTACACTTCATTTTAGTGCAAAGAGAGGCTTTCCTACATGTTAAGTTTGTACTGGGTCTTTTGCAGTACTTGCATATAAATAAGTAACATCCTGTATGGATAAACTGCTTTGTTCTAGGCATCAGGTACAAACCAAACTTCGTATCTGATGGAGAGAAGTGCAGTGCAGTGTGATTTACCAACAACGGCAGTCCTGATCCACTCCCAGAACTCTGCGACTGGTCGATAAGGTCTTTTAATGACTCCCCAGCTGGAATAAACGCTTCATCTTGTTCCAGATCACGATTATAACAGTGCCTCTTTGCCATCGACTTACAGTAATGCCTGCAAAAAATCACAGGAGGAGTTAAACTGAACTCAAATACACTCTTCAAAATATACACTAAACTTAGCTAGGAAAGAAGCTATGTAAACGTACACATTTTCGTAAAAGAAAAAAATATTATTAGTCAGATTTTGGTTTACCTTTATTTTAAGAAATGTAACTTATGTAATTGTTTAATATTAGGAAGTTGTTGTAACTGGATGCTCAGCATCAAAGTTATACGAAGTCATGTCATGTCATGTCATGAGTCGGGTGGAAAGCCAGTGTTACTAGTGTAACACTGCTGGTTTTGGTTTAAACTAAGACTGAACCTTGAACCCTGGCAGATGAGGCTGACATACAGGCACTTCTCGTGAAACGGCTGCAACAGTCAGTGCTAAGTATTCAGACGGTTTACTGGATGCTCAGCATCAAAGTTATACGAAGTTTAGAAACCTGCAAACACTTTGTAGCCAGAAGACAGACTCACAATCGCTTAAATTCTGTGCTGTGAACGCTGCCTTTTACCTAGCAATGCGAATCGCTATCCGCAGATATGGGAACTTAAACAACTGGTTTCATTTCCCATCTATTTCTGCCAGAAACACGAACGATTAACTGAGTACATTTACAAAACAGCTGTTCTGTTTACACTCATTGGGAAATTAAAAACGGTGCCAATGAAGGAAGTGCTTTCCTTACTTGTAACAAAAGCAGCTAAATAAGATGATCATGACAATTATGCAGACTGCCATAGAAACCAACACTGCCATCCAACGAATGCTGCCGTCGAACAGCCCATCTATTAAAAAAAGGAAAAGAGGGAAGTTTCCAAAGTCTGTTAATTAAACGACTATTGTAAACAGTTTATTTAGGTATATTTTCATATACCGAATATGTGAATGTGCACAAACAGAAACACGGGAGGTTTTATCTGAACATCACAGAGACAATTTCATTTGGATGACAACAACAACAAAAAAAACTATTTAACTTGAGATCTTGGAGCTGTTGGTTTGGTTGATGCTTGTTAGTTTGTTCTTAGAAATAGAAACAAAAGGTTTACAGCAGTAAGATTCTGGGAAGGTATTCAGCAACAGTTAAACCAGTACGGCTTGTCTAGCGATGCACGAGTAATTCATATGAAAATATAAACTATCTTCACTGGGAACAACAGAACGCAGAATGAATTTACTGTAGATAACAGTTAATGTCAACACTTTTGTAAAGATACATTCATCATGGCAAAAGCACAGCAGAGATTAAGAAAACCATTAAAAAAGAGAACAGGCTGTAGAAATAGAATAAAAACAGATGAAAAGATCACCTGCAGATGAAGACATGAGCAAAGTGAGTAGAAGAATGAAAATACCACGAGTGACTGATGGAGGAAAAGCTTAACTTGGAAGTGGCAGAAAAGGACACTGGAAACAGAGCTTCATATCCAAACTGCTCAGCCAGGGAAAACCAGACCTGTGCAATACTGTAATTATGTTTGCTCCTTATTTTTATCTATTGCTCAGGAAGAAGAGAATCCACAGTGCATTTATCAGCGGCAGTGTGAATGTCTAGGAGTCGTTTACCTGTACTGTCGAGAGGTGGTAATGTTGGCTGTAAATCCTGATTGCAGAAGTCAGTCCGACAGCACTCAATTGTTCGACGTAACTGGGCTTTAGGCGAGTCCTGTTGGAGGAGAATTAAACAGAGACTCAGCCTGTGAAGTTCTCAGCTGAGATGGGGATAGATGATGCTATGGGTTCAAACTGCAGACACAGGGAAAAGGTTGATGTCCTCTGTTCATTTTGTCAGTCAGTGGCTTACAGATGCCTGCAGACAACTCCAACCAGCTAGGGTTCTATTCCAATCTCTGCTCAAATACCACTAAGCGTCCTTTCTGCCACCACTTGGCCATGGCTCTTCAGTCCCATTCAGTGGTAAATGACACACAAAATCCTATGACTGCAGTTGTAAATGACCGAGTTTTAAACTGCTTATGCAGTTTCCCCACATAATCTCTGTGGAGATATTGAATTTCAATGGCATCTCATTTTTTTACCTTGCACTGGAAGTCTGAACCTTCATACTTCATGCAGCCTGAAGCGAGCGTGGGTTCTCCATGTTCATCTTCCTCAATGATAGCAAAGCAATGCCCATTCGTTCTGGAAGAAATGTAGCACTCATCACTTGTGCTTTACTAGCACATCTGTCGGGCAACAAGCAGCATAAGTTGACCAAGAATCCATTAGGAATACTAAACACTATCTCGAAAAATTCTCCTTTAACACAGTGGTTACGACACAGTTTGAGAACAAAAGACTCCCACAGAATTTTCAAACAGAGCACCGTCAGATGTTTCCTCCAGAATATTCTGTCTCCTACTTCCTCACCCTTCTTCAGGATTGCGCATACCCAACCAGACACGTGCAGTTGTTTAGAAATGACTGGGAGGGTGCAAAAATGGAGATCTTAGTAAGAAGGCTTACTGATTACAATTGTATAGGATGAACCCAATAATTAAATTCACTTGTGCCTGTTCCCAGAACTGCAGTGATGACTCTTGAAGGGAAGTCCAGTATGTGAAGCTATTTCGAGGTCAAAAGCTGAGCTACACTTTTCCCACATAAGCTTTCTCAAATATCCAGCCTTTAGGGCAAAACAAACAAATCACCAAACTCATTTTCTGCAGTTGACAGTAACAAATTAATTACATCCTTTAAAAAAAAAAAGGCACTTTGATTCCCTGTTCTCTCATTTTGCAAATGTTTTGATTTCTACGCTACATGAGCAGGTCAGCAACCTTTGTAAGGAATCCCAAACCAATTTGCAATGGTAGGTCTGTGTTTTCAGTATCTGTAAAATTAAGATTTTATTAAGCAAATCAAAATTGACTCATTCCCTCAACACAGATACTAAGGAAAACAAGTCCAGAAATATTTTTGTTTGTCAAACTATTTTTAGTTAAATGGATGTAAAGAAATGCAGATTTGGGAAGCATAATGCCATGAAATACCCTGCACATGAACACTGTAAGTGTTATTAACCGTCTAACAGCTTTATTATCAGAACTATCATCTATACGGCCATTAGTTCAGAGGCAAAAAAAAAAAAACTCAGTGAGGGTTCTACTGACTGCAGACACTAGAGGGCAATAAAAAGCAAAAAATAAATACCAGAGGACTTCAAGGACAAGGCAGTAGATTCTAGGAAGGTTTTCTAGGTGCAAAGCTGCGTTTGTAAAATAGGACCTGTGTTTACATTTAAAAAGATAGCAGTGTTTATTCCACAAAATTCCACTGCTTTATCTGCCAAGTAACAGCTTTAGAGAGGCTCAATGTTACGTGTGAAAGTGAGGACTCGCATTACGGGAGCAAATGTTTCCTATTACGCATCTTTATATCACCTCTCAAGGGAGGAAACAGAAGGGCCTTAAACATAGAACTGCAAGTGAGGAGAAAAAAAGAAACACAAGGACATGTCTGTTGGGAGGCTTTTCTTCCTTCCCCCTGCATCTCCCTCCTACTCTACATCGAACGAACAAGCAAAACCGAGACCATCTCTGGAGAGCCTCTTCTAACCGGTACCAATACTTACATGCACGTGTTATTAATAGCATCATCTGGACAGTGTCCGGAGCAGTAGCACTTCAGAAAAGGTAAGGTGTCCTCTGGAGCCAGCGTCACTCCGTTTGCTTGCTTCTTCTGGTCAGGATTTGTCTTCATTCCTGTGCCATGAAGCATGCTGACTAGATTTTGACCTGGACATTTAAAATAAACCACAGAAAGTAGTTTTGCATCTCTCTGATAACTGTTCAAGGGCTTTGGATCAAGTACTTTGGATCTTTACAGCAGAGGATGTTTTCCCTTTTCGAGGTGGGGCAGGAAAGTAGTGATGTAACTGGTAAGAACTTTCTGAAGAAAGCCTTGCTCATTCATATGTTTAGAAAACCAAAATGCTGACTGCTTTATAACCACAACCGTGTAATTTTTTTGCATGACTGAACATACTTAATATGCAATTTTCTAATTTTCTGAACTGAAGTAATTTTTTATGGATTCACAGCCTCAGAGAAGAGCAGTAATAACTCAAAAATCTCTTGGGTTTTTTGATCTCTGTATGCATTAGTACTTCAAAACAGAGCTAAAGTAAATCTTGTTTGCAAATTAAATTTCAGTAAATGACATGAATATCCACACAAACGAGCTTTCACAGAATAAAAATAGGGCCAAATTGCATTCCAAATAGCCCTCAATTTCTCAGCAGCAGGAGAGCGGAGCATCATCTGTTCTGGTTCATACTATTAAAGTGCTTTTGTGAATGTAGGCATTCAAAAGAAAAATTCCAGCTGTCGTCTTCTTAGCAGAACATCCAGAAAAAAAAAAGCTGGGACCATTATCTGCCTCATTCAGAACATGCCTTGTGACCACTGTACGAGATGAGAACATCTTGACTCATCTCCAGATTTATCATGCAGAATTGTACGAACAGAAAATGTCTTTCTGACCATCACCTAACAGTACTTTTGGCTCTAAGTGTGCCCTGAACTGTGAACAACATAAACCTAGAGGAGGTGGGAACAGACTGTCACCTGTGCCGGCACAACTGACAGCAACCCTTTGGGGAAGCTCAATGTGTGAGACGGGAGAACCGCCAGTTAGGACCCACCGAACCTGTTACAAATTCATTTATACCTGAAGAAGCGGAGGTACCTCAGGATCTTTCAAAAATATTTTAGTCATAATAAAACTTTCAGTTTATCTAAGAATAAAAAAAAAGAAATATTTTGACCAGGAAACTCAGTCTCTTTAAACAGATTCTTGCGGCTTTCTGTAAAACCCCCCAAAGGCCAGTGCTAGAACAACAGAGTTCACCCATGCAACAGGTATTTCTGATTTAACCAGAAGGGATTTCACACATACGAAATAGCAGCTCCTCCATCTGTCCTCTCCCTCCTTCTACAGGTTTCTTCCCAGCACAGACTGAAAGCTCATTTGAATACTGTACTACAGATGTTACCCAACGTTCTGTACTCACACTTCAGGGATCCTTACCTGCTCAGAGAACAGGTAATTCTGCTTAGGATTTAAAGGAAAAGCCACTGCATATGTACAAATACTGCCTTTTCTTCTAATTTCGTGGAACTACTATGGGATCTTTCCTAATTAACACTATAACCCCCCTGTTATCTCCAGGGACATTCCACAGGTTAAAAGTCTGATTACATTATGATCTATGTCTCACAGTCACTCATCCACCTCCTCACCGTGAACACTGAAAGCAGCCTTTTTTCATTTCATTAGAAGGGAAATCAAGGAGCCCTGAAAGCCCTTAAAGCCCTGAAAGCATGGCTTCCCTTAGCTCAGGAGAAAAAGAATTTGAAAACTGCAGGCACACCAATCTTTTATACTAAAACCGAGATGAAATACATTTTTCCTCTTCATTTGTTATTTTGGATGGGATAGCGAGATTTCTGCAGAACACATACCAAATATAATCCAAAATAGATAAACTGTACTTTCAGAGAACAAATATCTTTGTCTTTTGTACAGTTTATATAAGCAAAGATTTTTATTCAAAGCAAAAATCAGACTTTCATTATCTTTGTAATGTGAAAGAGAAACCAAACTCCGTGAAAGCCTGTTTGCATCTTACAGGCAATATCTGAATAGCATAAAGGATGGGGGAAGGAAAATAAGAAAAGAAAAAAAAAACAACCCACACAACACTTTACACTTGCATTTTTACTTTCTGAGACTGTAAAGAGAACTCTTATTAAACAGAAGTTTAATTGAGCATCCAGGGAAGGAAGAAAAAGGAAAATTGAGACTGTTTGGGATGACTTCTGAACGAACAAGAGTGAATGAAGGATCTGCCTAAATGACATCTTGCTTCCGGAGCCACCCAACCTTCTTGCACCAGTGATCCCATTATCCCCCACCCCCAGAGCTCCACCTCTCAAACACGCACTCTGCTTTCTATTCCTTCTGGGAGCAGGATGGAAAAAAGGCAAGAGCATCTTTTAGGGATCTGATGACACTACACTACTTGATGACTACTTTTTTAAGTCAAAAAGAACCTATGTATCATACCCAGCCCTTAATCGAAAGTATAGGTTCTTCCCAGAATGACCTCTTCCCATCACAGGAAATCTGTTAGGCTATAAAATGTGTTTTTAAGAAGCCGCGTATATTAAAAAACCACCAGGTTACTTGAAAGCATGGCTTCAGATCCCAGTATGACTATGGATGATCTTTAAAAGGTACTGTGCGTGACAGCGAGGTGCTATTAACCACTAAAAATGGAGCTAAGTGGGCTGCAGCTCAATGCCAGGATATATACATAATTTCATTAAGTCTTCTGATCT
>NW_010407670.1:388-996 GCF_000710305.1 Buceros rhinoceros silvestris | reverse complement strand
AGATTTGTGTAACCCACAAAAACCCAGCCCTATTAAGAAATGCAGAGCCAGAGAGCAGCAAGTGCAAGAAGAAATACAAAAGCCAAATTATGCCTGTAATTTCTTACTTACCTGTATCCCCTCGACCTCCCCAAACCAAGCTGCAATGCTAGAACTAGCAGCCTGCAGCGTTCCGCGTGTTCACTCCCTTTCTGAATTCCTAATACAGAGGTTCCACCTAAAAACGGTTTTATTCCAGAGTACCTAATCCTTCTGGCAGAACTAAAGTGGCAGCAAAGCTCTCTCTGTAACATGTGCCTGCCTTATGAAAAAGACAGACTTTAGCATTTTTATGTGGTAGTTTTAAACCACTTTTTCCTGCTTTAGGATGCAGATACTGCAAAATCGTCCACTCCAACAAGGACATTTCACCTTTCTGCCTACCGCAGGCTTTCATCATGATATAACATGTGCTGCTATGTGAATTAGACTTCGGTACAACTGATACTGCTTGAGTAAAATACTAGTGCTTTTTCTTAAAACACAAGATAATTTAAAAAAATAATTAAAAAATTTTTTTTGATCACGAAGAAAATATCTTAAATGCTTCTACGAGCTCTATGTCTGGC
>NW_010407670.1:0-214 GCF_000710305.1 Buceros rhinoceros silvestris | reverse complement strand
CGTGTTCCTAAAAATCCCAGCGCGTTCCCAGACTACTGGTTTAAAAGCTCTCTCTACCACCCTCTAGCATTCCCAGCAGCTACTCCAGTGCTCGCCACAGACAGGCAGCCCCTGCCCTGCTACCGTCCCAACCAGCAATCCCCAGTCTCCGCTCCCACCTCTCTTCCTCACAAAAGTCACTTCTGAAGACGACTACTCTCTATTCTTATATATT
>NW_010407669.1:25556-25825 GCF_000710305.1 Buceros rhinoceros silvestris | reverse complement strand
CCTGGGCTACATCAAAAGAAGTGTGGCCAGCTGGTTAAGGGAAGTGATTCTCCCCCTCTACTCCTCTCTGGTGAGACTTCATCTGGAGTCCTGGTCCAGTTCTGGCATCTTCAGCACAAGACAGACACGGACCTGTTGGAGAGGGTCAAGAGGAGGGCTACAAAAACGAACAGAGGGATGGAGCACCTCTGCCGTGAGGACAGGCTGAGAGAGTTGGGGTTGTTCAGCCTGGAGAAAAGGGGGCTCTGGGAAGGCCTTATTGTGGCCTT
>NW_010407669.1:8069-25229 GCF_000710305.1 Buceros rhinoceros silvestris | reverse complement strand
CTAGATATGAGGAATAAATTCTTTACTGTGAGGGTGGTGAGACACTGGCACAGGTTGCCCAGAGAGGTGGTAGATGACCCATCCCTGGAAACATTCAAGGTCAGGTTGGATGGGGCTCTGAGCAACCTGATGTAGTTGAAGATGTCCCTGCTCTCTGCAGAGGGGTTGGACTAGATGACCTTTGAAGGTCCCTTCTGATCCCAAGCATTCTACGATTCTATGATCCTACAGAACATCAAGGGTACATAGATGTCCCTTTATTTGCTATTATTTTAAAATAAGAGGAGTTTGAGCTTCAGTCTCTGGATTCTTTTCAGAGCCTACTCCATTTGGGTCCATTGATACTATGATGATTAAAAAAAAAAAAAAGAAGTACTTACATAAAGCTGGTAACTATATTTTGTTGCCATGCTAGACTGCATGCCAGCATGCCAGCATCAATGCAAAAAAGTCTTCATGGATTGTGCTGTACTTTGCTGATGCCTCACAGTCCACAAGTGTCCTAACTCAGGCACAAACATCATGGAATTATTCTCTTATTTTCTGTCAAGAACGGAGTGGCTGAAAATCGCTTTTCTCCTTCATGTCAGACAGTTGTGCCTTTCTGCGGTGGCAGGAAAGGGTGGAGGGGAGGAAGTACTAACCTCAGAGCTGCTTTCATGCTTATCTTTCTTGCCTTTTCTTGATCTGAGGGATATATATGTCTGCCAGCTGGGACTTACCTGCAGCTGTGTGTCTTACTTTGCAGTCGATTGACTTTTTTCGGTGCTTAAAATACCTATATATGCAGTTGCACTTACACCAGATATGTTAGAAGCCACATCCTGTATTACACAGGCAATTGCAGCCACAAACAGAAATTAGCACGCATTTTCCATGAGTTCGTCAAGTTTTGATAAATCTAAAAATGAGACAGCATCTAGCTTGTTATCTTGATTATTTTTGCAGCCCTGTTGAGATGAAAGGGTTTGAAAGAACACTGAAACTAGAGGGAAGGTGACAGATCAAATGTCAGGAAGAGAAATGAACACTTTGCCTCTCTCTTGTGAAAAGGTAGATAGAGGTCCTGGAAATCTTTGGAGGCACAAGGCTTGTTAAACCCATCACATATTTTTCAGAGGAAGCCGGACACATATTCAGGGAAATGTTGCTGGCACCATTAAAATTGATCAAATAAATAACAGCACTGCTTTCTAATCATAAGCTCCTCTTCCTTTTAGGCATGAATCACTAGTTACTTTAATCAAAGGAAACTGTAAAATACATTTTTCTTGTAAACTGTATATATAATACCATCTTCTTTTCTTTTTTGCAAGATAGACTTGACCTTTTGTTAAAACATACCATAGGGTAACTAGGTTAGAGTGTTAAGAAGTGGCAAAGCAGTAGCACTAGCAGAGAGCAGAAAACTGAGGCTTCCCACTTGTTAGTGTCAAAAATGTATGTGACTGAGTGACAGCCCAGTCAGGTAATTTCACGCAGCAGTTATTTTACTTTGTGACCGCTATTTTCAAAACTTTGGATGCTTAACTCGAAATATAGGAAAGCAAGTTATGTACATTTGGTGAAAAAGCATCTTTGAAAGACCCTCTTGGCAAGGCATTTGGACCCTCATGTAAACTACAATTCTTCAGTTGCCATGTTTGCTGGTTTGGGCTCAGGTAGAGTTAATTTTCTTCCTAGTGGCTGGTATGAGGAGCTGTTTTGGATTCATGCTGAAAACAGCATTGATAACACAGGGATGTTTTAGTTACTGCTGAGCAGTGCTTACACCGAGTCAAGGCCTTTTCCGTTCCTCACCCCACCCCACCAGCAAGCAGGCTGAAGGAGCACAAGATGTTAGGAGGGGACACAGCTGGGACAGCTGACCTCAGCTGACCAAAGGGATGTTCCATACCATATGACTTCATGCTCAGCATATACAGCTGGCAGAAGAAGAAGAAAGGAGATGATGTTCGGAGTGATGGCACTCGTCTTCCCAAGACACCATTACGCGTGATGGAGCCCGGCTTTCCTGGAGCTGGCTGAACACCCGCCTGCTGATGGGAAGCAGTGAATGAATTCCCTGTTTTGCTTTGCGTGTGTGCGCGGCTTTTGCTTTACCTATTAAACTGTCTTTATCTCAGGCCATGAGTTTTCTCGCTTTCACTCTTCTGATTCTCTCCCCCACCCTACCGAGGGGAGTGAGCGAATGGCTGTGTGGTGCTTAGTTACCAGCTGGGGTTAAACCACGACAGTCCTTTTTGACACCCAGTATGAGGCTTGAAGGGTTTGAGATAGTGACAGATTTGATTGGATTAGATCAAATCTATAGCTGTCATTGATGTTTAGGTATTAATTGACGAGCTTCTGTGCTTGCCATGGGGCTTGCCTGCCTTACTGTAAATTAGAGTCTAGTGCTCGTTAGTGGCCGTTTTTTGCTCACGCTGCTTGCTGTGCTGCTCTAGTGCTGATCATCTCGCTCCGCTGTGCCTGGGAGCGTTTTCATACCAGCAATGGCAATCGCCTGGGCTGGCAGATGGCCAGGGCATCACTGCTGTTTCCGTGCTGCTGTACTGGACAGGCTGGAACTCCAGAGTGAACTCAAATCGAAGGGACTGTGACCTGTGGATGAGTCCACGCGGGAGCAGGACACCCTGGGGTGTCTGTGACCATAGATAAGTCCGTGTCAGAGCAGGTACATCTTGAGGTGTGCCTGGCCATGGGTGTGCCTGTGCCACAGCAGGTATACCTACGTGTGGAGACTGTGGCCCGAGGATAAGTCCACAATGGAGAAGATACACCTTGAAGCATCTGTGGCTTTGGTTAAGTCTATGTCACAGTAGATATAACCCTGAAGAGACTGGTTCATAGCCAGGGCTCCACTTGGAACAAGTAAGCCCCTCAGGGACTGTGGTCCATGGATAAGTCCAAGAAGGAGCAGGAGAAAGTGAGGGAGTTCATGGCAGTGCTAAACCCTCTAACTCGGCCCAAGGAGACCAGGGGTGGAGATTGTAATGGGTATACCTTTAAATTATTGTAACCCATGATTTGAGTTGCATGTTATAGCAAGTTCTATAGCAGGAACCACCTGAAACGATGAAGGACAAGACTTACAGGAAGCAATGCAAGAGCACCATGTTTGTTGAGCACCCCTGAAGGATTATCAGCTGCAAAGGACAGTCATTTCATGTACCTATACTGCAAGCAGTGTTATGTTGGCATTGTAATGCAAGTGACTAAAATGCATAAATAGTTGAGTATGTGGTATATCTGAGGCTAAAGCAGACCCACTAAACATACTGAATAATTAGCTTCACTGTAATCAGAAACAAAATACCTGGAATTTAAAGAAGAAATGCTGGCCTCTTTTCTGTGTACTATATACAAGATGAAAAATGAAACAAAATTAAGCCTTGGAACACAATCTCAGCTAGGCTTGGAGTCCTAAATGAGAGAAAGAGAAAGGACACAAATTCAATAACTGAATTCAAAGCCTCTAGTAGGTTCCAGACACCGTGGGAGGATACAGGGAGAGTGTAGGTCAAACTTCATTTTGTAAATAAGGGGAGAGACCTACTGAAGGAAGAGAGGGATAGCATATCTGGTTTGCTTGTGTTAAACTTGTCTTTCAACTGAACAGGAGTTCTAGTAGAGTTCAGTGGAGTTTTGCCAAAATAGGACTGTATTAGACACTGAATAGGATTTCAGGACTTCAGGTTCATGGATGTACTTTATAGCCCCTTGGGAAATCAAAGCAATCACCTATCTTCCCCTTAGGAAGTGACTCTGTAGTGATACTTTCTGCTGCTTACATTATGTTACGCAGATTTGGTAAAAAGCCTTCCCCTCCAACTTTTAGCATATTGTTGCATTGCTTAGTGCTGGCATGAAATTAAATAGCAACAGTTTGGGACACATGCTGATTTGCTTTCTTTTTTTCCAGTATTCTTTGTGGTGTTCATGTTTACTGTTGTTTTATTATAACAGCCTGGATAGCATATGGGGTGCTTTAGTTGGGAAGAAATTGGTAATTTTTTTTTTCTTTTAATTAGCATTCTTGAGGCATGTTGGTCAAATTGTACTAATTGTAAAACGTTGAGCAATGATTAATGAACCCTTTTGAAAACACAGGTGAGTCCTGCTTCACGTTACATTCTGATGAGCAGGACAGCTACCAACATTTTCAAAATGTTCGCTAATGCTGAAACAGCTTAGTTTTTGTCAGACCATAAGCTTTTAAAAAACACTGCCAAGCAGAAATGCTGGCCACAGTGTCTTAGAATTTGTTCACTGCTTGACCCTCGTCTTGAAGAATGCTGAGGACCTGCAGCCCTGGTTCTTCCTGCTAAAAGCCACTTTCCCTTGGGTCTTCTAGCAGAGTGTGTTTCAAGCCAAGTATCCAAAAATGACTATATGAGTCATTAGATAGTAAGCACTCTGGAGGCTCAGCCAGCCTTCCTGTTCTGCATTTATGCAGTGTATAGTATTATAGGGGTCTGGATCTGAGTGTCTTATGGACTACGGAATACACTAGATAGTAATAGTCGTTATAACTAGGGGATCTAGTTTGTCTGCTCCTGATCTCATCAGACTCACGTTTCAAATCTTGCAGAGCTGAATGTAGAAATCCAGAGACCTCTAGACCTCACCCTTCATTATTTGAGCAGCAGGCCATCCATTGCAGTCATTATTCTGGTCTATGCACAGCAGTTCCCCTCAAAGTAAAATAAAAACGCTGAGATGGAAAAAAAATACTTGGTGCAGTGCCTGATGTTTGTTTGCTCAAATGGCATTTACAGTTCTGCAGCATGTAATTGGAAATGAGACCTTCACCTGCCGTGTCCTATGCAAACATGCTGGAAGGTACAATCTTTTCCACACAATTATCTTAAAATGATATTGCCTATTAAGTAAAATTCTTACTTGGGCACTGAGATTATTGGCAAAACATAAGGAAAGAGTAGGAGATGCAATGTTGCCGAAGCCACCAGTTCAAAGATGACTCGAAGTCACAAGATCTGTTTAAAAACATAATAACTTGGGGTTTTTTTCTATTTGCCGTCTTGCCCAGGGGTTCAGATTTTTCAGCTTTAGATCTTTAACCAGGCTGATGAAGGACTATTATCAAGAGAGTTGAAGGTCATGGGTAGTCATGTGATTGCATGAGCTAGCCTTCAGGAAGAAACACTGGATGTTACATTATTTAGCAATATGGAGTAGCATTATTGTCTCTTTAAAGTGCTTTTCAGCACCACAGAAAGATGGTATTTCTAGTAATTCTTCCTAAGATATGAATAGACCCTCTTGTTGCTGTGTTCTCAAGGAATGATGGTGAATCTTCTTTATAGCCATAGGGAGATCACATTTTGCAGCATGTGGGGATAAAACACTTCTTAGAACAGCGTGCTTGTGTGCAAATGAATGATTCCTTAATGGAATGCTCATGTTTCTTTGGGGGGGTCTACATGTGTGTCAAAGCAGGGCTTGCAGAATACCAGCTGTGATTCAGGTGCTCATGACACTGGAAGAATAAAAGCGAATGTTGCTGAGCCAGAAAGAACTACAGTATGAAACCATCCTCTTTTTAATCTGATCTTGATGACTACATTCATGACATTAAAAATGGTGTCTGAGCGAATTGATTCCAGAATCTCTTTGGTGGCCTCAGTGTATCATAAAAGCCACACATTCCTAAATGGCAAAGTGCAAAACCCCTGTCAGCCTCTCCTCTTCACTGGGCCTTGCAGCGGGAGCTGGCAGCTAGCACATGTGGACCTCACAGCAGGTCTATAACTGGTCATACCAGTGGTTACACAGTACTGAATTTTCTGAGTTCAAGGCTGGGACTTGGAGGCATGTGAACCTTGCATGTATAGGGAAGGAGTATCATGACTCCGCTTTATTTCCATTCCCCAGTGTGCAAGTTAAACCAGACCAGGTGGTACTAGATTAGTTAGACTAACTTACTTTTCCTTACTGAAATGAAATTTGCGTGCCTACATCATCTACCACTTCTTATCATTGCCCGAATGATGTAAGATGCATTTATACTCCAGAAAGTGGCATGCGGTGAACTTATGTTGCCTCTCAGCGAAAATAACAGTGAAGACGGGTCGAACAATTCCAAGTCGAACTTGAGGTAAACCTCTTTTGTTTAACTATGGTCTTGTCTGTAAACTTTAACTACTGCAGACAGCCCAAGTTACCCTGGTCTGATGGTTACCTTAACCTGAGTTAAGATCCCCTTTGCTTTTGGGGTTTGAATGTGGTGGGCTTTTTTGTTTTGGCTTTTTTTTTTTTTTTTGAACGGTATGTTAAATAATCTAAGTTGCCTTAATTCCTTATGGACAAAAGGAAAGAAATAGTAATTAGAAAAGCTGTTAACAAGATAGAGAAGGCTACAGTTTTATGGATGGAGAAACTTGAAATTAGGGTGACAGAACCTTCTTTAGGCCACATCTGAGCCCCAGCAAAGCAGTGATTATAATGCAAGATCTCCTGGCCACTTTTCACATTTTTGGGTTTTAATGTGTGGTGGTTTTTTTTTTTGGCTTTTTTTTTTTTTTTTGAACGGTATGTTAAATAATCTAAGTTGCCTTAATTCCTTATGGACAAAAGGAAAGAAATAGTAATTAGAAAAGCTGTTAACAAGATAGAGAAGGCTACAGTTTTATGGATGGAGAAACTTGAAATTAGGGTGACAGAACCTTCTTTAGGCCACATCTGAGCCCCAGCAAAGCAGTGATTATAATGCAAGATCTCCTGGCCACTTTTCACAGTTTATTGACAACTACATGTTTGTACAAATCACGAAAAACAGTGTGTGAGGGAGAGAGAGGAGGCTGTTTTATTCTTGAGCCTGTGTGACTATTTCACGATCAGTCTTCAACTTTTCAGATACGCAGGGCTCAGTTCTCTCTTTTGGTAAGCAGAATTCAGGTCCAAGCCTGAGGATGTACACAATCCTAGACATATTCTAATCTTGGAGCATTCATTGATCCGTAATGCTAGAGCACATAAGCAATCTAAAGTGACATACGGACCTTACTGACTGCTGAACACATGAGGCATAATCCCTGCCCTGCAATGGGAAGAATAAGCAACAGGTAATTATTTCTAATGCCAGCAGAAATCAGCCTGTATCCCGAGTAAATTTTTCATGAGCGAGTTTCTCAGGTGTGCAAATTGGACTGACAGTTCTTGCCCTGCTAATCATTTGGGCGATATGTTTATTTTTCCAGCCGTTCAGGAAGCAAGCATTATTATCAGAGAAATTCTGGAGTATCTTGCTGGTTTCCGTTCTTAATTCAGTCTTATTCTTTTAATATATCTTCAGTTCATGCACATTTGCCTTCTCTTTATCATCTTTTTCTTCCTTTCCTGTATCTCTTCCTATCACTGTCTTTTTCCTCCAGCTCACCTCAGTTCACTCTGTTCTTTCTACTCTCCTACCATATCAGTTTTCTCACTAGCGTGGTCTAACCCTAGTAAGTTGGTACATACTGCACATACATGATCATAGCTTTGTATGTGGCAATATGTAAAACAATGGTATGATAGAGAAACTGTGTAGAACCATACATTTATTTTTGCTGCATGTGTGTTTATTATAATTCTGTGAGGTTTAAAGTAGAAAGCTACTTTAATCCAGACTTGAACTTACCTTGTTGTCCTTCTAGCTCTGCCAGACAAACTGGAAAGTGCCTAGATATGAGGGTAACATCATTAAATATTTTCACCAGCAGTCTGGCTGACATAATGCAGCAAGTGCATTGCTCCAATTAATGAAATTACACAAAAGCAGGCTTTCCCAAGCAGTGTTGGGCTTTAAGTCTAACAGTTTTCATCTCTATTCATTCCACCTTGTCATGATCTTTTCCAGATGATCACCACATGCACTCTAATTAGAAAGGTCTTCTGCGTAGATGAAGAGAATTGTTTTATCCTCATTTTCCAGGAAAAATCCTATGTCAGGGTCCCCCTTAAATAACGTAGGATTGAAAAACTGACAGAAAGATGATTGAGACAGTTCCGTCAGTTTGACTTAATCAGTGCAGTTACTTTTTGTGCGCTCCTTTCTAACTGATTCAGTCTATTATCTGTTTTTAATTAAATTTCAAATTGTCAGCCTACATAGGTAGCTACTTTAGCTAAATCAGTACAACCAAGTCAGAGTCAAGTGAGAGGGTAGATCCGAATCTTGGCCAGCTGTCCTCTTCCATGGAGCATGAGGATCATTGTTGAGATTCTGAAAGTGAAGAGATGACCAATGCTGTGTTTGGTACTTTTGTAAGACTTCAGATGTCAGAGTTAGAGGATAAGTGTGGGGCACTGATTCAGGAGCTGGAAATTTTAGCTGGTAAGAAAAACAAGAGCATGGTACAGTAACATGCTACCTTCTTCTTTCAGCAAAAAGTGTCTAGAGGCGTGCAGCAACCCAAGTTTTCTACTCACTGACTCACAGAAATGCTAGTCTGTACAAGCCTTGCTGGTCACAAATTTTCAAATACTGTTTCAGTGAAAATCACCTTCCAGGTAAAAGGGAATTAAATTAATTGCCAGCTCTTGAAGCATTAATTAATAAAAGACTAGAAGAATTCCAAACACTTTTTGGCAATGAGGTCTTGTCTTCTTCGCTAAGAAGATGCTGTGAAGGCAGTACTTACAAACTTGTGCATATATGGATTCTCTTACCTCATATATGGATTTTTCTCACCTCAAAGTGACTATGGCTATGTCTGCATTAGTGAGTAGCACAGCACAATGGGAATTGATTTCTGGAACCAAACAGTGCTGAAGACCCAGTGCTTTTTTAAGGTGGTTAATTTGGACTGACTCTAGACAGCTCCCAGGGACTGACTGCCCTCTAGCACCTGGAGCACCCAAGATGAGCTTATGAAGCACATCTTCCAATTCTATTTTGTCCAAAAGTTCATGTGCTCTGTGGCTGTTTTGTGACAGGAACCCAAGTGATGAGTGCTGGAGCTATTGCGAGGCTGTCTGAAAAGCACCTTTCCAATTTTAGCATAAATGCTAATGTAGGCACCGTCCCTCAACTGCCAGCTACACTGAGGTAGCGTGATGCAACTCTGATGCTTTCATTTTATTACAAGGCACGTTCATCAAGGTCATCACAGGAGCATTGCGTGAAAATGCTATGTGTGATTAATGTCAAGGGCTTCATTGTCACCTGTTTTCCCATCTTTCAGCCCAGATGAAATATTGTTTAAAGATGTATTTAAGGCTTTATACTTTGTACCTTTATATCTTCTTATTTTGATCCACTTTATAAAGCCTAACGCTTACTCCACCTGTAATTTCAAGAGGCTTTCAGCAGTTTAGATCAGGCTTATTTGTTCTATGCCACACAACAAAGGCATTTTCAGAATTCTTTTAAGATATTTTTCTCTTTTGTATCCTCTTTTATATTTCTCATTTGACTTTCAGAGATCGTTAGATGCATTAAAGTGTCTGCTGACATTGTTCCCAACTGTGATGACAGGCTGGGTCATTATCAAGGGTTCTCAGAAGCCAAGAAAGAGTTATTTATAAAAAATTGCATACCCATTTCCAACTACATTGATGAGAGTACCAGAAGAAAATTATTAAGTTCCATGATTTGTTGACTGAAGCTGCAGAAACAGCTTTTGGCTGTGGTAGTATTTTCAGTTTCATGTGTGTCTGTAAACCAAGTAGAAAACTTGTCTTTTAATACACTTTGTCCAAAAAATCTTTTAGGAACACTAATCATTACTATAAACACAGTTTTGGCTGTCCTGTGCTATAGCAGTGATTCCTCTTCATGAAGGCATAAATACCCTCCTCCATGACAGTATTTAGTTATATATAGCATACTTGTAGTGCATAAAATGCAGACAATTGTTGAAGGAAGAGGGAGGTCTGATCTAAAAAGAAAAAATGCTAAATCTCCTAGCTAGTTTTAAAAGCAGTTCAGTTAAACTGGTTTTTAAAATAGCCAGAGCTGGAGCCACAGTTGCTGAAAATGTTACACTATAGGTCTGCCACTGACTGTCATTATAACAGGTGTAACTATCAGTAGCAGAAGAGCTTTGATGGAAATTTTTGTTTTTCTTCTAAGGTTTTCCAAGATTGGAGCCACAAGACTTTGGACAAACTGATGCACCAGACTAAGAACAGAGAGCAGTGGGTATAGCACCATGCAGGGCTGGCTTTTCAAGGGGCTTTTTTTGGGAGAGCAGATCGTGGGATCAGAGGAGACTCTTTCCAAGTGGTTGAAAAATTGGCTGAAATCAGGAATGTCGATGGTGAAAGGAGGACTGAGGAGAGAGAGAAGCCTTTTGTACATATGTTAGTCTTTCCATTAGGAGGAAAAAACAAAGAGATTACTGAAGGATAAGAAGCCCAAAGAGAAAAAGTGTGGGAATGGACGTGCTTTAGAGCAGAACAGAAAAGAGGGAGCTTGGCAAGAGGATATGAAAGAGAACAGAAGTACTGAAAGGGCATCTGTGGAAAACAGTCACCCAAGAAAAGAGGTAGGTTGCAGCTCATATATGAGTAAATTCAGACATAGCAAATTGGAACAAAGTGGTGCCATAGCAGGTATAGCTCCTCATTTGTGGAAATCCTGGCCTAGAATAGCTTTTCTAGACTTCTCTGTTTGTTTTATCTTCAACTACTAAGAAATCTGTGGCATTCCAGCTGTACTTTAATCAAGAGATCTGATTTAAAACCCAAAATGGCCATAATTAAGGGGAGAGAGGTAATAATGGGTGTATGCATGTGGTTCCTTAAGTGTGTTTAGTTCACTGTGTCCTGTGTCTTTTGGTTTTATTACAGAAAGCTAGATCAGGATCTAATAGGTAAGACAGCTCAAGAACAGTTCAAGACTTTTCCGGGTAGCTGTAACTGGTTTTTAAAGGTGGCTGTTCGCCAGTTTTGCCTCAGTTGCTTTAAACTTTGGCTGTTCAGTAGTGTTGATAGATCATCTGCTGTGGATGTACCAGGAGATCCAAGGACAAACAGAAATACCTGGGCTGTGAAGCTGTGTTGGCCAGCCATTAGAGCATTAGAGAAAAAAAACTTCTTCTTCTTTTTTCATTTCATTTCAGCTCTTGAGGAGGGATGTGTGGGGGCACCTGCTAAGAAGCACACTAAAAGTCGCTAGTGTTATGGAGATGGTTTTCAAAGCTTTATGGACTCTCACCATTGGGATTAGAAGCCAGCTGGGTCAAAGTGGGACCAGACTGCTCTTGTTTCCTGAAAGTGTTTTCAGTTGTAGGAATCATTAGTGCAACTTTACGCTCATTGAGTGATTCAAGCAATGAAAACTTGACCTTTTTTGTAGCTACTTACATTAGTGATGTATTCCAATTGTTTCCTTCTTGGGGAGTGAACAGGACTTTGAGCGTGACAAATGCTTCTTAGATTACCCCGGAAACTCATTTCAAACATTATTGTTTGGGAGTTCTTGAAAAACTGAGTCATATCCTTTCCAGATTCAAAGTGTCACTGGTGAGTTCCCTCTTGCTACTTGCCACCTCCCCCGAGAACAGGTACCCTTGCCTGCTTGCACAGCACAAAATATTTCTCATGTTATCCCAAGTTACCTATCCCTGCAACTGTTACAGTATTATAAACACTCAAGGTCCATTTTGGAACAAAACTCTTAACTAAGTATGAGCTTGCCTCCCTTGGTTTAGGGGCTTTTGCTATTGTTTGGTTGGGTTTTTTAGTGATTACATTCATATGAATCAACCAAAATGAATTTTGAACCAAGATGATGCAAATCCACCTGTAATTTTTCCTACAAAATTACTGCAGTAATTACAAATGAGCAAATTTACAGTATCAAGATTTACTTGAAGGCAGCTGAAGAACAGGACAAACAGATAAGCTTATCAAACATACTTCATTAGTTTACAAATGTGCTATTATTTGTAACAATTTAGGTTTGGGTCTTTTGCTTTTTACAAAATAAATTTTTGGCAGATTTGATATTGACAATTGATCGTATTGTGTTCAAGGATAAAACACATAACAAGATAAACCATTAGACACAGCTGAGACTCCAGGCATATAAGCAAACAGCAGAAAATTTGTATTGTAAGCATGAATAAGTTTCAGAGTTGTTTGGTTTTGGTTTGTTTTTTTTTTTAACATTGGTCTATCATGGACATTTTTCCCCATAGTTGATAAAGCACACATATTGGTGCAAGTGTTAGTAAATGTGAGTCTAATCTTCCTGCACAGGTGAAAATGGCAAAGAAACCTATACCAATGTTGCAAAAAAAAAAAAAATTTAAAAAAAATTAGCTTGTTTAGCTGAAACTGAGAACTAGTAGCAATCAGAATTGATTTATCAAGTTGGGAGGGAAGAGAGGTCCACGGATTGGATTTCTGCTTTTTTACATTGGCAATTGCATTTTCGGTTTCTTTTCAGCAGGCATAACTATCAAATATACTGATCAAATGAGTGCTTACTTACTCCAAAGTGGAACATTTTTCATCCTTAATTTTTTTGCTTTCATGAAAAAAAAGGCTGTTTAAAGTTCATAGTATAGAATTTAAACAAATGTGTGGGAGTAGAATTGTTTTAGACCACAGACAAACATCAGTTTCACCAGATCCGCATTCTGTTTGTATGCCCAGTATTTAAATCAGCTTGGCTCGCTCTTTATTGCCTGTGAAGGTTCTGGATTCACTTCATATTAAAGATGCTGGTAGAGAAAATTGATTCAGGCTGTCTGTTGAATTCCAATTTATGTATTTGAATTATTTCCTAGTCAAAGGTATGTTTGGGTTTTTCTCTCCCGTGGTTTAGGGGAAAGTGGTTTTGCTCAGTTTAATCAGCAAAACAGCCAAACATTGCATCTTCAGCGTTTTCAGTAAAACATTTCAGTAAAACTGATCCCTAAAAAAGTGCTAAAGTAATAAGGTGAAGGCAGCTAAAACAGTGGTCATACTAGATATACTTCTGCGGATCTCAAGATAAGATATTTTCACTGTGGTTTTAATATCGTTTCTTCCTTTAAATCTCTTCTATTTTCATGGCAAAGATTAGAGCCATTTTTGAAAATGCATAATTTTTAATCCATCAGAGGCTTTTCCTCTTCAAACTAGCCACTGTAATAACTGCAGACAATTATTAATGGTCTCTTGTTCAGACTTGTATTTGCCCATCTGTCTTTCCAAAGACACAATTCTGACACTTCACAAACCAGAGGCAGGAACAGAGAACAGTAAATTCACATTGCAGATGACTTTGAAAATCAGCAATTCCGTTTTCATTTCGAACTGCAATGAAAGATAATTGCTAAGCTCTCCACAGAACAGCCAGCTGAAAAATGCTGGCTTGCTCATTTCGACAAATTAATACTGAGGAAGATTAAGAAAGTGCATACTTCCAATTTCAAAAGCCCCTGTGTTTGCCATAGAAGCTGTGACTTGTTTGTTCCCTTTCAGCACACATAGTGGCATGGAAGGAGAGGGAGGGGAGCATCTGTGATTTCTAGACTACTGGGGCAAGGAATCTGAAAATCCTGGATGTGCCTTCCCAAGAGGGCTGCCAGAATCTGTAGGGCTCCTGATATTCCTGACTTTAGGAAAAAAAAAAATCTGCTTAGTCGGCTGTCTGCAGGCCAAGGCACCAGAAGCACTCCCCAAAGTCTTTTTACTGAACTTCTGAGGAGCTCCGTGAGTAAACCAGCCAAAGTTCAAGCAGGATCCCAAGGGAAAAGTGCCTCTTGTTTTTGATTTAAAATGTTTTCCTTGAAACTTCACTAATGACTGTAATTGTAGATGAGGAAAAGCAAGCAGTTTGCATAATGATGGCTGAACATCCTAGGGAACCTTGCCAGCAATGAGTGGCTGCCATCAGATGCAGACAATACAAATTCTCACAGAATTTCTGCCTCTTGGTGTCTCACGCTGATATCAGATTTGCACTGGTTTATAACAAAATTGATACTCTTCCTCAGTTTTATAGCTGCAGCTTGCCCAGATCTTCTTATACCTGAGCTCTGAAATGCTTTCAGAGTCGTCTGACAGTTGTCCACAGGACCCATAGATCCCGGCATTCGAAGACAGATCTAGATCATAAGGCATCTGAACTGAACTACAGTGTTAACTCAAACTCGCTTTTATCAGAAACTTTGGACATAGGTAGAAGTTACAGTCCAAAACCAGATAATATTTAATTTGAAAAAATTAACCAACATGTACAATGTCAAAAAAGCTTTTTCAGCAATTTTGTTTGGTTTTAAGCAACCTTTTTTCTTTCCCCTCATGTAGCCTCCTCTTCTTCCTCTATGTTTGCCTATTGGTTTGAAAGACCTGAAAAATCAAGATATATGTTATCATTTCTGTGGCAGCAGTTTGGTGTCTTGGTTCATGAAATGACTGGGCATCTGTTTTGAAGAAGGGAAACAAATTATCTTTTTTGTTCTTAGAAAGTAAAAAGTTTGCAGTCAGGTAGTAATACATTACAGCATTTAGTAATATTTATTTTGCAGAAGCTTCTTAACACTGAAAGACACTGCAATGAGTTTTAAGAGAGCACTCTAAAAAGAACAGGTAAGCTCTAGCACAAGTGATAGTTAAATTGGTATGAAGGTTTTAGTAATCAACACAGTCATTCTACATGGAAGAAAACCTGTTCAGAAAGCAGGCTGTGTTACCTACCACACAGGCTGGAACACTTGTCTCTTCAGCAGCACATGAATCCTTTTTGGAAGAACAGCCCAGATTAACTGAGTAGAAAAATGGAAACACTGGAAAGAGTAAAGGCAAAGAAGCTCTGTCTGGAAAAGGTAGAGTCTTGTGAGTCCTCTCTGAAAATGCTTCTTTAGTCCTTGATGTGACATCTGCAAAGAAGCAGATGTCATCTGCTTCTGTTAAGAGATGAAGGGAATGTAACTACTGTAACTGTTAGCATTCCATGCTATTTGTCTTTTCTGGAAAGGTCATAGGATCCTTCTTTCCAATCGAGTGGAACTTCTGACTTGCAGTATCAATGTTTCAGATTGTCCTCTCAAATTTCTCTATCATTGTTTCTCTGTTATTCTCTATTGTAAACTGCTGTTCATGACTGCCTGTCAGCAACAGTGGCGTGGCATGGTAGCACTAGGGTAATTGCCATGTTTGTTTCGCAAGTTCATGATGCTGTAACATCAGAGGAGTTACAAGAACTTATCTACCTGCAGGATGTGGACTACTGTGGATTTTAGACCCACCTTTCTGTCATGCAAAGGTAGCTATTTACTTTATAAAGCAACCCCATTCTCAATTGAGCTCTAACTATATGCTTAAGTAAAATTTACAGGCAACATTCTATCAAGATTGTCTTTGTTTGCTGTGGGGATACAAGTCTACTTCCCAGCAGCTCCTATGATGCACCATATTGAGAAATCCTTAACAGAGCTATTTAAGTAGAATTATTTTGAAAAAATATTATATATGTACATTAGAGTTGATTTGAATAGAGACCTCTAACCAGTCCAGATACTGTGTTACCCAAAGTGCTCTAGCTCATGGGATGGCTAAACTGGCAATGAGGCTGTTTGTCTCAGGTAATTTAATTTTGTAATTAGCTTTTCTCTCTTCAATATGCCTGCAGGGCAAGAATAGGCTCTTGTTCAGTTATAGTCACAAGCAAGTGAAAAGCCTCTTGGAAAGCTGAGTTTCCCAAATGTGTGTGAGAATCTCACGCTGATGAGTTTTCACCCAGTTACCTGTACAGTTAAATAGTATGTTGAGGCAGTGAAATGTATCTGCTTTCTAAATCTCACTTCCAGCTAGGGGGGGGAAAAAAGAGAAAAAAGTAGCAAATCATGATTTCTGTAACAAGACTGTTAAACCTTGGTGACATTGCTGTGCCAGAGTTGTACTAAGTGTATGCTGGTGAGGCTGCTTCCCAGATAGCTCCTAAAATAGGCACTGAAGGTGTAACCTGACCCTCTGCTCCTTGCAGAACCAGCTGCAGGGGAGGAGAGCTGCTCGCTGCACCTCTCTATTAGTTGAGGTAGATGTCTGTCAATGACCTGACAATGGTCTCCCTTCTGATCCCATTGTTGCGCCTTGGAAACTGGTAGCTCCATGGAGACTGGAATCCAGTTCCGTGTGCTGTGGATTCACCTCTGCTGCTGGAGGAGCCCAAGTTTACTTTAGGCTCAAGGTTAAATATCCTTGCAGTAGTGTATAGTTGGCAGAGTGTAGTTTAAGTCTCTGCCAAGGTCAGCGCAGGGGGAAGGGACTGGCTGAGCTGCCTAAAAGCTGCCGCCAGTGCTTTTAGCCTTCACCGAGTGAGAGCTGACTATACAGGCAAGTCTCCTCTGCTGAGGTAAAGGTTCGTTTGAATTATTTGTACAGCACAGTGTGGCTAAGCACAACTGAGAGTCTGCATTGAGGATGTTGCCTTTTTATTATATAATGAACTGCTGTGAAATTTTTGTTTTCATTAATTTCAGATGCATCACCATCAATTCTCTGCTTATAACACAGATCCAGAGCAAGGACAAAAACACCCTGGAAGCAAAGTCAGGAGGAGAGGCATACTGAGTCCCATCCACCACGAGTGCAGGTACATGCCTCAGACAAATTTATGCTAATCAACAGGAAATGAGCGGGGCTTCTTGCCCTGCCTTGTGCTGCAACAGATTGCCCGAACTTGACTTATGATTTCCTGTAATTTCCAATCTTACTGTTAACAAGTGCTCACTGCGGGTGTCATCCAATTCATCGACAGTAACAGGCGTGCAGGCATTTTAACTACCCAGAAGGGCAGCTGTCTTTAGTGCAAGGTGCAAGGAACGAAATGAGCCCTAGGCTCTGATTTCTGGGTGACGGGCTTAAGTAGGCTTCATTCCATAAATACATGCCTTTTATGAGGGAGTTCCCAAAAAAAGTTGGGCACAAGTGGGTTCCCAAGAAAGAGAGTGTGTTTTCTTTAGCAAGACTGAAGGCAGTGGCTGCGAGACCTGAAGGTGATATTAATGAGATGGAGTTCTTATGGAAGCGGATGTGCACCTGAAGAGCTGTTGTAGTCAGGGACTTGGAAGGTCTGAGGCACAGCCATACGACTTTGCACAGCAATTTTCTTGTTCAAACATGTCTGTAAAACATTTCCTTCACACTCCAATGATTTCTGTTGTGCCAAGGATCCTTTTCAATGCTTTATGACGAACTTAAGGCTTGTAGGGA
>NW_010407669.1:0-7980 GCF_000710305.1 Buceros rhinoceros silvestris | reverse complement strand
AAGGCTAAAGAGCCAAAGGTTAATGTACTGCAGAAAAGAGGAGCAGAAAGCAGAGCAAGGGCACCAACGAGTCTCCAGGTTTCTGCTATGGCAAGGATTTTTATAAATTCACAGCCAGTTTGCATCCATTTGTTCTCGTGCCAGTATCATTTAGCTGCTCTCACAAGACAGGCTGTCCATTCTCTGTGTAACCCTACTTAGCATCTTCTCCAGAACTATTTTCTTCTCAAGTGTTGAGAGCCCAGATCATATACTATGTTTCTAGGGTAAACACCGGAATTTTGTACACCTGCATCAGTGCTTCCCTACCTGTAGTAGAGAAATATTATCTTACCTAAGGCATATTCTTCTTTGTAAATGGCTGAGGATGTATTTGTTGTTTACTCCAATGTGCTTTTCTATGTCCTAGCTCATTTGACTTTTGACACATCTGGCCTTAATCCTAAGCATCTCTATCTCTACACCGTAACTATCTTTGCTGACCGGGATTGTTTACTTTTTGTGACTCTTAAGCACCTCTCTAGAGTGGGTATTTTTCACTTATTCAGGCCTAAAGTGCTTCCCAAGAAGGTTTTTCTCTTGCTTGGAATATATACATGGAATAGCTTTTATACCTTTGATGTAGATATAATCCAATCTCCCACCACATTCAAGCCTTTTAGTTCTTCAGTCCAAGTAAATTCACTCATGGGTTTCCTTGATTTAGCAGTATGCTCTTCTAAAGTTGAAAAATTTAATTACCAACCTGCTTCTGTTTGTTATTCTGTTCAATGCAAATGGAAACCAGTTGCTGTGTACTCAGCCCAGTGCTGTTGTCTCCTTTGTCTCTGTGACTTCTGAAGAGAAAACTGGCGGCTATCATATACATGCTCAGCTGGGCCCAAGTTTATTATTAGAAGCATTTGTTTCCCAAATAGTATCTGGGAAGTTAAAGCTGACCGTGGCACAGGTCTCGGTAGTGTTTCTATAACAACATTTCAGTGACAGACCTCTTCTTGCACCATTATATTTTAGCTGCAGACAAAGGCCAGGTTTCACTGAGGTGTCCAAGCCAAAAACAACCACCCCGCAAAAAACAAAGGCTGTGAGCAGGTGGTCTGGGCTGCTGAAATTGGAACTTCCTGTTCACATACAATGGGGATTTTTATAATGAATTAAATGATGATGCATTAAATGACAGATGGCTTATTTTTTTAATAAGTTGCAAAGATCGCTTGATGTTTTCCACTTGTCTGCATGAAATGGCTAAACACTTAAGTAGAGGGAGTATTGTACTAAGATTGCAAATGTCTTAGATCTTGTCCTATTGATCACGTTCACATGAGTCAGATCTGGCTCCCATTTGGAACAGAAGCAGAGCAGTAAAAAGGTCCACTCCACACCCTATGACTGATTGCACTCCTGAGTTACGGAGACCAAGCCAGCCTTTTCTGTTGTAGGGCTGCTCTGTTCAGCCTGGAGTGCCAAGAAGGAAGGATTCCCTCTCACATTCCGCCAGCCCTATTTTGTGCGGGTACCTGCTGGATTCTTCCAACCTATTGCAAGGGATCATTTGGCCCATAGCAATGGTCATTATCTGGCAGAAGTTTTAAGTGGGTAAGTTAGTCAGGGAAGGAATGCACTTAAAATTTTCCCAGCTGTCATACCTACATACAAGACTTTGATTGCAGCTTGAACTCTTAAATGTAAGAAACATGCAAAGCACTCTTCTTCTCAGTCTGTGTCTGTTCCTCATTGAAATTAGCCTGCTGTTCATGTATGACAAGGCTTCTAGTGGCCTCTGTCATACCATCCCTGACTTACAGTGGTGGCTCACCTAGCCTTCTCACCCTCCTTCTTCTTGGTGTCTAATCATAGCTGCATGTATCACTTTTATAGCCCTGTTTTGTGTTCTGTCATGCTATATCGTATTTTAAAGCACAGACCCAATCTGAAAAGCACGCAGAGAAAAAACTGTACACTTGTTCCCAGATCTTTGGATGCTGCAAACCAGTAAAGGAATCTAGATCAGTTAACACTGGCCAAAGAAGTGGGCCAAAAGTCTGAAGTTGAAAGGTTATATATCTGAGAGCTGCAGTAGCTACCTTAGTGCTTGTAATAATGATTTGGCTGTATAGGTGAAGCCAGCAGGACACAGGACAGAAGCTTGGAGGATTGGAGGCAGAAATAGGCTTTGCATGGGGAACTGGGGGGAAAAACAGGGAGGTCTTTTTCACAAAACAGACTTGGCATTAGGCTGTGCTTAAAATGGCAAAGGCAACTCACGTGCTGGCCTCTCCTTAGGAAGGAGGCAGGGAACAGTGAGTCCTGGCATGGTCCTGTAGGAATGACAGAGCTGTCATAAAAGGACAGGTACTTCATCTTCCAAAAGCAGCTTATGTCAGTCATCTGAGCACATGAGGCTGAGTGGATAGGGAACCAGAGCCACAGATCCAAGGCTGCCTTGTCCTCTCTGAGCTCAGAGCCTGTCTGTATTGGGCACTGGGGCTGTGACCTATCAGTAGACTGAAATTGAGAGTCTCCCACCACCCTGCCACCTCCCCAGCTGGTTACTCCCTCCTGTGCACCAGCTCACCTCTCTCCTTCTCCCAGTATTCCCTCATGCCAGCTGCCACAGCCAGAGGCCTCTGTAAGCAGCAGTCCACTATGTGCCCTCGAGCTACAGGCAGGGGACTGCTACTCTGGGTCAGATGGGGGGACAACTGGATCTAAAGATATTTGTCTTCTGCTGGGGGGAGGAAGCATCAGCTTGTGTTCTCTTTCCCTGAGGGAAGAGCTGCTTTCACTGCTGTGAAGCTTCAGTTTGGGTTACCTTTGGATACACGTAAAGATGGGAGACATGCCAGTATACTGGCATCCATTGGAAGGGTGGGTGGGACAGCGAGAAACTTGCCTTGAGTTCCACATAACAGTGTAGTTTAACAGCAATGAGGAAACACGTGGAGGGGAGGAATCTGTGACTTACTGTTGCTTTTGACCTGGTGAAAACCACTAGCTGCATTTTCCATAATTTTGCAAACCCTTTCCCCTTCTCTTTCCTGCTGTTTTGCTCTTCAGGTGGATGTGTTTGGACCTATTTCTTCCTCTGCACATGCCTAGTGAAGCACAAGGATGTTTAGTGCCTGTTGGATAATGTATTTCTTTCTGAGTTTACACATGCTCTTATGTATGAATACATACTCTGAGGGCTTAACTTTGTTGGCAGATAGTGCTTGCTAATGTGCTCACCACTTCCGATTGCATTGGACTGGCTGGCAGGAAGCTTGTCTCACCCTACCTGCCTTACCTCCATGACTTTCCTTGCCATCATATATTTTGCTTCCTTGTGTCCTGTCTCCCAGGTGCATTACAGGAACACCGCATAGCCCAGGGCAGGAGAAAGCACACTGCACTTCTCAGAAAAAGCAGTCCCTAGGGACCATAACAGCAGTCACAGCCTAACATATTTCTTTGGTTGAGCAGGTCTTGAAAAAGTGTCCTCGAACTGTGGGGGTTGCATGCTGTGAGCTCATGACAAATGTTGTGGGTTCAGACAAGATGTCTTACAGCAACTAACCACATTTTTCAAAGCTCCTGTAATAGGCTCTAGCAAGTTGTCACCTAGAAAAGAGTCACCAAAAGAAATACCATGTGACCACAAGTTTGTGACTATACAAGCTATGTGAGGACTGGTGCTTAACACAGCTTGAGCAGTCAGTGCAGTGAAGAGCGGCCTCCTAGCATCTGGGGCAAGGGGACTGAGAGAAACTCTACAAAACAGGGTTGTGCTGAGCCAGGTTTTGGAGCTTAGTAGCAGAGATTTGGCATGTTTGGGACTTGGGGCTGTTCTCACGGTGTAACATGAACATTAGGATCAGACTGTGCTGGTAGTTAGTAAAGGTAGAAATTAGTGGAGAGGGGGTGTTGTGACAGTCCATATTTGTATAAATGCATTCGTCTCCTAAAGTAATTAGTAAAGGGCGTCAGTCCTGTTGCATTTTAATTCTGGGACCGGAGGTGTGTGACAGACTGCATGGTGTATTGCATACACAGAGCCTTATGAGTCATCTTGCTTATTTGGATTGCTGGGCAGGAAATCTCTTTCATGATGCTGCAACTTTCAATGCTGTTTATTCCATATTCTCCATAGTTTTGCTTTTCCCATCTTCAATGTTTTTTTCCTTCCATTTCCTGTAATTTTTATCTCTGGTTTTCTCTGATATTGCAAGCTAGGGTAGAGTCTGCCTGCAACATTTTGTTAGTTTAGCAGTGACTTAGCAGGTACGTAGTTTCTCCTGGAACTTAAATAAGACTCCTCCTGGAACTTAAATAAGACTCTGTTTTATCTGGATTTATTTTAGTTATTGCTTTGCCTTTAAAAGTTGCAGTGGCTTTTACGTTTGGCTTGGGGAGAGGTTTATGTCTAAGGAGAGTTCATTGTAAACTGAAATGGAAAAAAAACTCTGTTGATTTTTCGATCACATGCATTGTTTTTGCATGCTTGCAGGAGCATTCATTTGACTTCCTGCTAGTCATCCTTTTCTGAAGCATTTGAAGGCTCTTCATTGTTTTCAAATCATTGCTGATACTATTCATGTGCAATAGAATATATCCCAGACAAGTGATATCTTATACTTTCTGCCAAATAAATTCATTAGTGTTGCAGATTAGTTATTAACTTCTTGCCTGTACAGATAGTTTTAAAAACAGCTAGGAACTAACCTTTCTTTTTGTAGTATATTAATTGTTCAAATTGTCATTTGAATCCTTGAATCTAGTTTGACATATTTAGATGACAACAAACACCAGCCTTCATTTTGTTGCTGGTCTTGGACAGTTAGTTGTCAGAAGAAACTGAAGGGAAATTACATTATCACAAATTAGATTATTAAATTACTTGACTAATGTAGTTAGAATTTGGGATTTTGCAGTTTATTTGAGATCAGGATGTAGTCAGTTATCTTAAATATAATTCCTCGTATTTCTTACGCATACTGCCTTTAACGTGAGGAAACAAAACTGTGAGCAACAATTCACAGCATTTCATCTCCCATATGCTTTGGTTTAAATGTGAATGCTTAACTCTTCCTAGAGTTAGATGCCTTGTGCAAGACTCACAGAAAATTGACAAGTGCATAACTTAGAGCCAGCTGTGAAATCAAATTACTGCTTCTAAGTCATGATATAGAATCACCATAGGAATATTGCATGTCTTGCTTCAGAAGATCATTGGTAAACTGAGTTGACGTCCCTGAGCTAGTGGCTTGGTCCTGCTAAGAGCATGTTCCTGTTCTCGACCACTATATTTTTCAGCCTGCCCAAACACCCACGCTAGACTGTTACCAATACCTGTGTTTGCTAGCATGAGACTAGCTCATGCCCATGCACTCATGCACAAAAGATACAGCTGCAGCACACACATCCTGTCCAGAACAGAGGCAGGAACAGCATCCATTTCCTCAAGGTGTTCTACGGTCCTCTGTGATGAATAGTCTCAGCATCTTGTTCTGCAAAATTCTGGCACATCCTGAGAGTAAATCCATCCTGTATCCTGAAGAAAGGCAAGGCCTTGCAAAATAAAGCAAAGCTAGAACAAAATAATACTGGATGACATGACTGTCAGGAAATGTACAAGCAAGGGACCAAAGTGAAGTCATGTGATCTGTTTTCTGGTATTTCCTAACTTCTGACTCCTCCATTGTGCAACCTTAATGATTTTTCAAATTTGTTTGTGCCTATAATACTTAGGTGATTGAAGGATAAGGACAGAACAAAACAAATAAGGAAAAAGATGTAGCAGAGTTAAATAAACTCATTTTAGAAGGGAGATAATTTACCTATATACTTTGAAGCAGCTTGGTTTTGTAAAGACCAGGATGGGAAGGGTGAAGACCTGAGGATCCTCATGGGAGAAGGGGCAAAAGTACGAAGGTATTTTCAGCTCAAGGCAAGACAAATTACAGAGGACTGAACTTTGGTTCACAGCCCAGAACACATTGAAAAGCCATCTTGGCAGGCTATAGAGTAGGGTAGTCCCTTATGAATTGACAAAATTTCCCTGCTTTTATCTTTTTATTACAGATATGTGTATGCTGTATAAAACTACTGTTGAAAAGAGATCCCAGCTCTAGTTGTTCCCAGTGAAGCTGCTCTTCCAATAATGGAAGCATCTTTTTCTGATACAGTGCTAAAAACATACCACAAGCTCCCTGAAGCACCATACAGAAAAGTTGCGATTAGAAGTGGTCATAATCATGATGATCATGAAACAGGAGAGGACAATTAAATTATTAACAATCCATCAGGTTTCTTCTAGCATGATACACTGCTCAGAGCAAAATACGATGATGCAGCACACAATTCCAGACAAACTGATTTTTTTTGCATCTGCTTTATCACTGGTAGAATTATTTATTAATTTTCTTTTCAAATAGCAATACCCTTCCCCGTGCAGTTGGGTGCTATAGTATGGAGAGATTTTCCAGGAGCCCCATAACTCTCCCGGGCTGGTCATGCAATGTGGGGACTTAATTTTGCCCCTGGCAGCAGCTTTTCGTTCCTCCCTTAATGGCTTTCACTAGGGCTGGCTTGAAGGAGGCAAGGTACCCAGGAAGGGAGAGTCCTGCATCTGAAACAACTGCCGTGCTTTCAGCTTGCTTGGCTTCCCCTTAACCCCCAGGTGACAATCAGTTTGTCAATTAGCTGTTAATTCCTGGAGCCTGAGGTGGCGCGGGCAGGAGACACTCGTGCAGCACTGGGGTCTTTGGGGCCACTTTGCGGATCTCCTGCCCCGCCTCCCCCCGCCCCCTGCGCTGTCGAAGCGGGGACGTAGGGGGAAGGCTCTGGCTCCTAACGAGCCGCCGGCCCCGGGGGAGGAGGAACTGAAAGTCGGTTAGTGAAGTTATACTCACTGCCGCGGGTGGACGGAGCAGCTCTCTAGCTTGCTTCATGCGAAGAAGCCTTCTGTAAGGCTTTGGTGTAAATCGAGGAGGAACTTCAGTAGACTCCAGCCAAGTAACATTTCTGTCTAACACGCAACGCGCTTCCTTTTATGTTTTCCCTCGCAGATGGGACTCAGCTGAAGCCAGACCTCCTTTTTACCGGAAACGCCACCGTGTGGGAACAAGGCTGAAGGTACCAAGAGGCTGCCAACAACAGCCTTGGACGGCCCTGACTAGAAGTGAAAAGCTCTGTCCTCTTCTCTCGGATGATTTAAAGATAAAATATCTGCTCTGTTGACAACTGGTAAGTGAATAACCCTGCTTTATCAAGTGTTGGCAGCTCTTAAACTGTTTGGCACAGCGTGACTATCTCGTGGATGGTGCCTGAACCCACAGGACTGGGCATGCTAAAAGTGCTTTGTTCCCGAGTTTGCCGGCGTTTCTGCCGTGAGACATCTCGCTATGCTCTTGTGTTGTTTCAGACGGGAAAGCTTACAGCTAGCCTCATGTAGGTTTTATGCACTCTTTCAATTTGAAATTCTCTGTCGGGTAAGTACTGATGGCAGCAGCTGCTAACCACATTGCTATCCAATGTAAATTCCCGTACATTCAAAGGCAGAGGTGGCTATTCCGATGCATCAGCGTGTTCCTCGGTGAAAGCATTCAAGGAATTAATTGAACTTCCAGAGGGATGAAGCCTGCCTCTACATGCTTCCTTTGAAGAGAATGCAATTTTAATCGGCTTGAGAGCTGGTGAGACGAGATGTGTCAGACCTTTCCCAGAGGTTCCTGGGAAGCTCCTAGTAAAAATTAACATCGCGGCGTAGCAGGGACCCAGTTACACGTGGGGATCAGCCTGACGGAAGCCGAAACGCCAGTGCCGCCCGCGTTGCTGGCGGCATTTGAATGCGCTTGATGCCGCGTACGGGTGGCCGGTGCTGGGGACTGCCGGCGCCGAGGGAGAGGCCGGGCTGAGGTGCTGTCCAGGGCCGCATGCGGGGCCGGATATCTCCCCGGGTTGGCCGCTCCCCAGCGGCTGGCGGGGGCAGCCGCTGGGAGC
>NW_010407668.1:3940-4176 GCF_000710305.1 Buceros rhinoceros silvestris | reverse complement strand
GTGGAGATGGGGAGCAGTATCAAGGTCCCATCACCCAAGAGGAAACGGTAAGTGACCCGCTGCACAGCTGAGATGTTCAAAAGTCTATGGGGCAGGGTGAGATCTACCCAAGAGTGATGAGGGAGCTGGTGAGGGGGATCACCAGCCACTGCCCATCATTTACCAACAGTCCTGGCTAACAGGGGGGGCACCAGCTGACTGGAGCTTGGCAAACGTGATGCCGACGTACCAGCACG
>NW_010407668.1:2637-3117 GCF_000710305.1 Buceros rhinoceros silvestris | reverse complement strand
CGGAGGGAGATCCAGCTGGCAGCCAGTCACCAGTGGTGTTCCTCAGGGCTCAGTGTTGGGGCCTGTCCTCTTTAACATTTTTATCAATGATCTGGATGAGGGGATTGAGTGCACCCTCAGCAAGTTTGCAGATGACCCTAAATTGGGAGGTAGTGTTGATCCACCTGAAGGTCAGGAGGCTCCACAGGGGGATCTGGACAGGCTGGATCGATGGGCTGAGGCCAATGGTATGAAATTCAACAAGATCAAATGATCTGCTGTGACGAGTCCGTGGGGAGCCTTTGTCAGGAGTGACCCTCAGTGGGGCCAATCAAGGCTTCAAGGTGCTTTGAGTTTGGCTTCTGTCTCCTGGAGCACTTTGTTCAACCTGCTCTCAGTGCCAGAGGTCCATGGACTCAGCTCCAAAGAGCCCCTGGGGCTCCTGAACACGCAGAAAGCCCTAACGAGCCCTGTCTCTGCCTGCAACGGTCTGCAAGCTTT
>NW_010407668.1:1038-2160 GCF_000710305.1 Buceros rhinoceros silvestris | reverse complement strand
CAGTTGCTGTCCGGAGCTGGACCACGCCGCTGCTGCATCTGCCTGTCTGTCCATCGGTGCTCCCTCGGACCCGCCCCCGCCCCAGTGTTCCCAGGGCTCTGCTGAGGGCACAAGCATGGCAGAAGCCACCAGCCTGAGACCAGAGGTGGAGAATGAGCCCATGGAGAACGAGTTGATACGGGGACTGTCAATAGGTTGCGGATTGTTGAAATGTTAACAGACACTTGGGGGCACTGTTGGGGAATTTGTGATGGGGGCGTGGCCAGCCGAGAGGCCAATGATTGATGGAGCAACAGGTGACTGGAACAGGAACATACAAGTAATGAAGTGGCCCGAACAGTGGGAAAATGAGCCATGATCAGTATGGGAGGGACAGGTACAAAAAGAGACAGAAGCTGGTTCTGGCCAGACTGAGTGATTGACAAGCCTCCAGGCACACTCCAGGGATGAACTTTCTGAAACAGAGCATGCTCAGCAGGAGGAAGAGTATTTACTTCATCCCTGGAGACCCCTGCCCAGACTCCCAGGACAATACTGAGCATGTGCAGCTCATTTACATGGGAAGTGGGGAGTGGGCAGGGAGTGGGCGGGGAGTGGGCGTTGATTATTCATGGCTATGTATCGGTTGCAGTTATAGAAGGAAGGGTATTTACTTCATCCCTGGAGACCCCTGCCCAGACTCCCAGGACAATACTGAGCATGTGCAGCTCATTTACATGGGAAGTGGGGAGTGGGCAGGGAGTGGGCGGGGAGTGGGCGTTGATTATTCATGGCTATGTATCGGTTGCAGTTATAGAAGGAGAAGTTTGCTTTCGGGGTGGGTGCATAGCTTTGGCGGAATTATCCTGTTGACGCAGAAGTCACGGGCACTGCTACACGACCAATATGATCAGCAAATGCCAAATTTTATTCCCTGGTGTCCTGGGTCCAACATGGTGGAACCGGATGCTCTTCTGTTGTCTGGCTTTCTTCTTCCCAGAGAGCTGTGATTTTCCTGAGCTTCCGGGAAGGAGGACACGCCTCTCCGGAATGAACTCATAAAAGGGGGCGTGTTGAGAGATTTAGGGAAATCTTGTTTTCCCCTCTGCTCCATCTACTGTCCTCTCTATCTTGTCCGTGCTG
>NW_010407668.1:0-303 GCF_000710305.1 Buceros rhinoceros silvestris | reverse complement strand
AGAAGATTTCTCTGCAGCCAGTCCAGAGGAAAGAAGGACTATGTTTTATTTGCATAAAAGGTTTGCTTCAGGAGAAAGTTCCTATAGAGAACTTTTTTTCGTCAGGTGGACGGACTGGACTTTTCCTTCCCCCTTCCCCGCCACTGGCGTGGCAAGCCCTTGTGGGGAGGGGGTGCCGATCGGGAGATTTTATATGTAACTGTACACTTTTATCTATTCTCCCTTTATCTCTTTCTCTCTCTTTTCCAGTCCGGTTTAACTCCGAAAATAACTTTACTTTGGGGGCGTTTTTCTATTAAACTT
>NW_010407667.1:6335-8318 GCF_000710305.1 Buceros rhinoceros silvestris | reverse complement strand
AAAAGGTCAAAGTCTGCCCTCCAGAAGTCCAGAGCTGCAGTTTTACTGACCCCACTCCCTACTGCCTCAAAAATTGAAAACTCTGTAATCTCATGGCCTCCAACCTCCACATCACCCACAAGTCGTTCTCTGTTGGTGAACAACAGGTCAGGCAGGGAGCTTTCCCTGGCTGGTTCCCTCACCAGCTGTGTGAGGAAGTTATCTTCCACACACTCTAGGAACCTTCTGCACTGTTTCCTCATTGCTGTATTATATTTCCAGCAGACACCAGGTAAATTGAAGTCACCCACAAGAACGAGTAGCAGCGATTGTGGGACTTCTCCCAGGTTCTTGTATAATATTTCATCTATGTCTTCATCCGGGTTGGGTGGCCTACAGCAGACTCCCACAGTGATGCTTGCCCTGTTGGTCTTTCCCCTAATTTTAACTCATAATCACTTTACCCTTTCATCACCATTGTTCATCTCTAGACAATCAAAACTCTCCCTGACATACAGGGCCACTTCCCCACCTCTTCTTCCTGGCCTGTCCTTCCTGTAGAGTTTGTAGCCATACAACACCGCACTCCAGCTGTGCATGTCATCCCACCATGTTTCTGTGATGGCAACTCTATCATAGTTTTCTTGCTGCACAATGGCTTCTAGTTCCTCCTGTTTGTTGCCCGTGATGCGTACATTGGTGTACATGCGCCTCAGCTGGGCTACTGGATCCCAGCTCCTTTTTTTGTGGGGGAGAAGGCCTAACTCCTGCCTGACCGTTCTCAGGACCTGCCATGATTCCTAGCACACCAGTAGCCCTTATGACTATGCATGACACACTGCTCTCTAATCCTACTGGTGTGGCAGTCCCAAGGAGCTCACTATCACACCGATTCGTTAATGTAGAAGTGCCACTCTCAGGCTTAGCTCCAGCGACCCAGATTTTATCCCTTTCTCCCTTCAAATTTAGTTTAAAGCCATTTCAATGAGTCCTCACGACTCCTGTGCAAGAATTCTCTTCCCCCTTAGAGACAGGTGCACCCCATCTGACACCAGCAAGCCTGGTGCTGTATAGACCAACCCAAAGTCTTACCAGGGACACCAGTCTCAGAGCCAGCTATTGATCTGGTGGGTCTTCCCGCTTTTTCCCTCATCATTCCCTGCAACTTGAGAGATAAAGGACACCCCTTGTGCTCCTCATCCCTTGTCTAGACATCCTAGGGCTCTGAAATCTTTTTTGATTCCTCTCAGGCTTCTTGTTTGGAATTCATCACTACCTACCTGAAAGATCAATAATGGATAATAATGGATAGTTCTGTTTCTGTGTCTTTTCTGATATTTTTCACTTTAAAATGTGGTCCTTTGAAGCTGCTTTAATAAATACATCTCTTATTAATTAATACTAAACCACCTCTCTTCTCAGAGTAAACCCAAGAAATACAGGTAAACTGAAAAGGATATTATGATTCTAAAAATATGTAAGCATATAAATTTTTTTTGCATGAAGATATTTTAACTGTGCTTACAAAGACAAATATTATTTGAAATGCTTCTCCATTCACCTATCTGGTAATGGAAAGAGCTGTAGTTTATGTTCCAAATAACTCTAAACAATGTCTTCAACAAAATAAAAATATTTAATGTTTTTGCTGAAGATAAGGTGTTACACATTTTCGGTTAAGTCCACCACTAAGACTTTTTAAACTTCTGACTTCAGTGTGGACAAACCCAAGGGCTCAGAATGTATCCCAGTATTTCAGGGGTTTCTAACCATGGTGTGAACAACTATCACAGAGAAATTTCACTCTGTTTCCACTGAAGCAGGTAACACAATGTGGAAGTCCCTTAATGCATATAGTTCCAGAGGGGTTTGAACTTTCTTAAATAGGCTTTGGAGGAAGTATCAACAAGTTATTTCTGGCTAGTGCCCAGTGCAGCTAACTGCTACACCATGTCCTTGAAAAGAAAGGAGTAAGGTCAAGCTGAAGCTATGCTTCTGGAGAGG
>NW_010407667.1:272-6209 GCF_000710305.1 Buceros rhinoceros silvestris | reverse complement strand
TCTTTCTTTGCTTCAGCAATTCATGCCCAGCAGATAGTCGTTCCTCAGATGAGACGTGCTACATGCAGCGGAACATTTTCAGGGCAGGAAGCCACAAATATGCCCATTTCTTGTCACGGGCTGTACCTACAGCAGCATATTTGTTTAGACATAGAGTGAATGTAATTGGAAGCAATTCTGCCACTTGTTTGTCCTTGCTGTGCTTCGGTTCACCATATGGAACGGTCTTGAAACACATCCTTTGGTTTCCTCCCAGCTGAAAGAAAGCTGGAAGGCATTAGGCAGAAGCACAGCTAATGGACATTCAGCCTAAGGACTAGCGACAGCATCTATAAATGCATATCATGTGGACAGTGGATCCTCACCACCGACTGTTTTGCTCTCCAAATTCTTCATGTTGTACCAAACCATGTGCCGATGTGACCCATCGGTCAGTACAAGTAATGTTAAATACTGCCCGCAAAAACAGCCCAAGATAATATTCATTTCATTAATACAATCTTTTTAACCTTGGGAGTGAAAAACTTGTTAAACCTGTAAACAACTAGAATACATGATATTTATAAAGTAATAACAGTTTTTCTTGTGACCTTTTAATAAATGCACGTTTTGTGTAATTAAAAATTATTTATAATGTGATTAGTAGAACTATAGGACAGAATTATCATATTAGCTCTTTTATTAATGGGCCATTCCTCCAGCTGTTCTTTCTTGAGAAAACCTGCTGAGACTGTTTTCCCCTTGGAATAAAATGGCTTCATTCAATACTATCTGTTTTGCTCACTCTTCATGATCATCACGGATCAGGAATCTACTACCCCAGAAAACTACCAGGTACTGTAGAAACAGAAATCATTGGCTCCTTCACAGTCTTCCACTGAAGCCTGAAGATTTTAACAATAAATTGAAATAAATGATAATGCTGTTACTTTAATACTTGCCTATATTCACATCAAAGCAGTTTCTGATGATATCTTTCAGAAGGTCACAAATGTTAAAGAATAACATTAGCCATAATGTGTTGGGTCATTCCCATTCCTTTTTTTATCGAACTGAACAGAATTAAGGAAATCACATCTCAATAGCAATCCGCACAAAGTACCAAAGGGTTTTTCATCTCCCATTGCTGCACTGATGCTAAATGTCAGCAGTGCTGTTTGCACTACTGGGAGTTTGCTCCAGCAATTCTACCTACAGGAGCTCTAGATAAGCAAGAACTGCTATGACAGCAATCCTCAAGCAAAAAAATTTGATTCAGCAGATGAAACTTTTGCGGGTCTCACTGATTCAGCCATTCTTTCTTCTTCAGCAGCTTTACCAGACCACCTCTCCATCTGCTCTCCTCAGGACAGAACTTTACCTTTGCTTAACTAAATAGAGTGTTCATCGATGGAATTTAAATATACTGTTTAATACGGAAATTCTTGATCTAAGCAGGCGTTACCTGAGGTGCTGTAATGCCCACTTGGTATGCGAGTCCTGCGTGGGTAACACTTCCATCCAAACACTTTCTGGCTTCGCAAAACCTTTAACAAATTAAACACTCAATTACTTAATGGAACTCCTCTAAGTGTTGTACCTGTCATCTGACTTCATAGCATGCCCCAGCAGACTGTTTTATACCTTACATTTAATTATTTAAGGAACAAAATAGCTTTTGAAAAATTCTTGCGGAGTTTGACCTTTCTGGATGAGGTTATCTCGAATTTTGAGAAAAAAAAATATGCAGACGGTATCTAAACCTCACACAGTCTTTTTCTTCTCTATTATCTTCAAAATTATTAAATCTTCCCTATCATGTTTTTGAAGATCTATCTGAACATCACTCTAAAACTGATTCCCTAAAAAAGACAGACCTTTTTATTCTTGGATCAACTTTATGAAACAACCCAACTTCATTATCTTTCAAAGAGTTGATAATCTCACAGAAATGAATTTGCAGAATGTCACCTTTAGGACGAGATAAGAGTAGTCGGTTAGAATTCGTTGGGGAAAAAAAATCCATTTAACTTTGTGAAAGTTGAGCCTTTCATACACTTCCTAGGACAAAAATATGGACTATTTATTTTATCTGCTCTCAGACCACAGGATACCTGACCTTGCAAAGCACTGGGTCTCTCTTGAAAGCCTCGCATTCATTATTTCAGATCAGTTTAAATTCAGATCAGTTAATAAGCTTTGGGGAAATTACCTGATTGAATTTGTCTAGAAATTGTGTTAGTCAGACTTTGAATGGCACTGAGTTCAGTCTATGTGGTTTCAAATGTTTAAATCTGTCTGTCAAACAGTATATGGTATTTTACTTGTACTTTTGCATTATGAGAAATTAGAAATCTAGAAGTATTGGACTTGAGCCACAATAGGCAGGATTCGCAACTCAGCTGGCATTTATGGAAAAATATCCCTTGCCTGAAGGTTTTTAGCTTGCATTGGAATGCATTTTCTACATGTCAAGACAACCATCTAAGCAGTAAACCTCTTGAGGAATCAGCATTCAAAGGAAAATACTTCAAAGCTCTGTGTGGAAACAGATAGACATTGGAAAGACATACATTTTTAAAGCATGTCGATAACATAACAAAACTTGGTATACTCCACTTTAAACAGGTAACAATCCCCTCTGAAGCGTACCTACTATGCTAGTTTGAAGAGCAACAAAGCTAAAGCCTTTAACTTAACACCCCTCAGTGCATTTACTTGTGCGAAGCCAAATGACCGGAGTTTTGGCCTTATCATAACCATTGATGCTTCCCCTGGAGACTCACTCTGCTGATAAGGCTTAACAGGATTTCAAGGATTTTTGCAGGATGTGCTGTCGAAAAAGGCTGTCCTCAGTATCTTGATCTGAGTTACATACAGCACGCCAAGAGAGCCATTCAACTTGCAAGGCCTGAAAACATGGTAAAAAGGCAAATGGACAGAATAATGACTTCATCAGATGGACACACCTTTGTCCCACAGGTGACAACAACAGACCATTATGCAACCATGTAAACAATAACCTACCTGGCAGACCACTACACAGGGAGGAGATAGATAGCGATCCACGTTGCAGCTGACCTGAGCAGTGCAGGCCCATGTTGTACCATGCTATATGACACATATGACTTGGCCTTGAGGACGGCGTTGCGCTGTCCACATCCCTTGCTGTAGGATAAATGCAGACATCATTGCACCAAAGAGCCTGTAGGCAGCACCTAATTGTCACTAGCAATGACACCAGGAGCACGTCCCTGACTTTATCTTGAAGCAAAGTTTTCCTATAAACATTCTTTTGTAGTACAGTAAAAATGATGAATAGAGTTGCTTTGCTTCTAAGAAAATCCTACAAAAACTCTGAAGATGACAGCGTTGGTGGACCTCACCATGGATGGGAAGTCTGAGCAACACGCCATGCTGTGGCCAGAGGTCTACCTTACGCTGTATCGCTTTGGGGCTTCCAACATCAGGGAGAGCATAAGATGTTATAACTTGTTATCACCTTCTGTGGAATATTAATAACATGGTTAACTTTCCTAATAGTGCTTTTTCCTTTCTTTCCAGGATCCAAAAAGTACCAGCACCTCCTGGTGCCAAACAGTCAGTCTATGGTGACCTGCAGAGATTCATGTAATTTCTTATTTACTGTTATTAGCATCGTTGTGACAGCAATCACAAAACACTTATTTTACTGAGATGCCCACTACACCAACCTCTCCTGTCCAGCAAAGCACCTGGATGCATGTCCATGGCCACATAAAACATTCCCAACAACACACACATTGCGTAGGACACTCAAGAGGCAGTGACGACTGATCAGAAAGCACCGAGCTTCACCTATCTTCAAACTGGCCTGGGGGAAACAGGGAGAAGCAGGTCCTGATGTGCCCAGAGGGAAGGTCCTGAGAGCTGGGCACCACTGGCCAGCCACTGGGTGCCACAAGTTCAGGAGGCAGACAGGCGACATTTGTCCCATGTTTGGGAGAACAGAGTCAGGTGCTACTTGTGAGGTACGCAGGGAAATGCATCACCTTAAGGTTCAAAGAAATTTCTGGTTTTACGAATGTTTCCTGCTTATGTGTAGTGCATTTGTTTGCTCATTCTGGCCGGCCCAGGATTGCTCTCTAAGCCACTCTACCCTTTGCCTTAATCATCTCTTCAATGTAGATAATGAGAATTACTTTGCAAATCATTTTGTATCTGTGAAGTGCTTTGACACAATGAGATGAAAGACACAGAGAGCCTCATCTTGCTGAGAAGAGGTCTGTTGGGATCTCCCAGAACAGTGCCCAGTCAGTATTCAAGCTACTAAAATTATTGATGAGATATTGCAGTTGATCATTTCAGGTGATTCTGCCTTTTTCACATTGGCTGCAAGAAATTATTAGGAAAATTTTCCCAGGTTTGCTCTCCCTGTGGGCCTTGGAATTCAGCCATATCAGTAATGTCTTTGTCTGACTCTCTTCCCTACGTGAAACTGTCATAGAAGTTGGCTGCTCAGATACTCAGACACAATACAGTTAATTACTTCCAGCCCAGCGGAGGGGAATCCTCAAAGGTGCCTAGGCATATAAGCCTCAGAAGACAATGATCTTTAAGGCAACAGCCAACTATGGAAGATGAATTCACGGTTTTCATCCAGGTTTCTCCTAAAGGGCATGAGACAGAAAAGGACACCTTAAGGTGCCAAGGAAGCACACTGAGTGGAGGCATCCTTAGGCCAAGCAATAGAAGATGTGCCTTGGAAAACAAGCATGCTCGCGATCCTGCCCACCTCCTGGGGTTTATTCATCTAACCACCCATCTGAGCAGATGTTCGTGTGTTTATGTCTGTGGAGCTGAATATAACAGGGCCAGGATTGATCCCTGTCGTCACATCAGTGGAAGAAACAAAGAAAAAAACATTTTCTTTCTTCTTTTCTGATTAGAGGGTGGCATTATGCATGGTTATTATCTTAGTGAATTGCAGTTAAGCACTTTAGAGTGGTGGGCGGGGTTTTTTTCATCTTTAGTTCTTGTCTTCTTTCTCTACTCAGGATCTGTTGTGAATCCTGTGAGTTGAGAATTTGTCCTTAAGTTTACAGTTGTGTCTAGCAGAGTGGAAGAGATGCTCAGAGATTTAATTCAAATCCATGCTGAAATCTGGATGCAGTGAGAACACCTTGTGCCACATAGGAGCGAGTTATTGCCCTGATTATCAAGGAGGGAAGGAAACGAATATTCACCTACCTTTGGTAGCAGAAAAACCTCGCACAGACCCTACTATCAGGGTGGTCTGGAGTACTGCATCCAGCCTTTGGATGTGAGGTATTGAAACCTCTGGCTGTTAACTTGTATTCAAAGTCTTTTTTTTTTTTTTTTACACAAACTGGATATATTGCCATGGTGAAGATTCTTTGTCTCAAGCTTCCTCCTGAAAACTCGAGTCTGCTTTCATCTTAGAGCTCTCCTGAGTTAAGTGTTGCTTAAGCATTTCCATTCCTTGAATCCCACTGAAGCCATGACCTTCGTGGCTCTGCAGGCAACCTGTCAAGATCCCAGCAATGATGGAAACATCCCACTCTTTTCACTAAAAAAATGAAAATGAAAAATAGCATATGTCACCAGAAACCATCCAGCTCCCAGAAGAAAAGGTCCCTCTTTCTTGTTCATCCTTCCTTAGGTGTCTGTTATTGTTCAGGTAGGTAGACAGCCTATGGATTGCCCTCTCTGTCTTCTCAGAGCTAAACAGTCATCTGCCCATGGTTCAAAAGCCTGCCTGCTTCTCACACTCTCCTAGCTTGTGTCTCTGTCTCTTTTATTAGGCTTTTAGAAACATCTCAGAAAGCTGCATCATCACTGATAGACTCAGTTCAGCCATTTTCAGCGTAAGTGCTATGAAAACAACTTAATACCATCAAACGACCATAAGCAATATAATTTCCCAAATGCCACCAAAATTGAGAATGGAACAAGCCA
>NW_010407667.1:0-216 GCF_000710305.1 Buceros rhinoceros silvestris | reverse complement strand
TCCCAAAATGCCACAAAAATGGAAAAGGAAAAAAGCCACTTCAGCCACTTAAGCATCTGGGCACTTTCTTTCTCTCAATAGTGTGTCCATGGGAAGGAAAAGAAAAGGAGCTGTTAAAGCTCTCTGAGGCTGGTGGGAGTACATTATGCAGCTGTAATTATGTACAAAGCCTGCAGCTTTGTACATAAAATAAATAAAATTTATTTATACTTTTAT
>NW_010407666.1:29724-37233 GCF_000710305.1 Buceros rhinoceros silvestris | reverse complement strand
AAACATATTGTAATCTCTTTGGTGGGGGGAAAAAAGGCATTTGAGGCTAAAGCAAAAACTGAGGTTTTGATTTTGAAGTATTGTTTCAAAATAGAGGGGAGGTAGTAATTTTGCATCCGTTCAGAATTTCTGGTGAGGGCATACCCATTTTTCCCTTGTCTTCTTTCTCCTTTCCTCTCTCCCCCTCCTGTAGTCTATCAGGGTAAATCAGCTAAGGAAAAATTACAGCAAGCAAGGACACACATCATTGATACCAGGCTTTTCATTAAAATGTTTTAAGTTGGAGCAATGACTCTACTCATCTTCCACCCTCCATGGGAAAGCGTAGCACACATGGCTTTCCTGTAATGAGCCTGAGAACAAAATGGCTGTTGTCTCAGCGAACCAACCGAGATCCTAAATATTTCATGTCCAGAAAGGTCTCCCTTTGATAGTTGCACAGGTGGACAGATGAGTGCAGTACTGTATGCTACCTGATGGCTCTGATGGGACTGAGCTCCCAGCTGCAGGCTCCCCCAGGGTCCTCATCCCCAGAAGCCCTGCCCCAGGGCCCTGGAGACAAGCCATCTTGCACTTAATTATTCTGTCTTCCTAAGCTTGTTTTTGGTCTGGATCCCATTTGTTCTGGATCCCTGAGGAGAGCTCTGGGCTGCTCAGTTAATTGGAAGTGGCTAAAGCCGTGGAAGGAAGCTATGGAGTTGGAGGGGGCATTGTTGGGTTCAATTTGCAGAGACTGCTGAAAATCTCTTGTTTAGTTTTGCAGTCATTCACTATTAGGGTGAGATGCTTCTCTGGATACCTATGGGAGATTTCTGAGCTGTCCCAGAGGACCGTGGAAGTGATGGCAATTATCTTCATCTGTGCTGTGTTCTGTTAAATAATGGTGCGAACTGAGAGAGCTGGAAAACAGGAGAGGTAAGGCCAGGTGAGAGGACATGGGAAAACGAAGGGGTAAGGAACATGTTCATGTGGTCAGGTGTATGGAAGAGTGAATGATAAAAGGGAACGGAAGGGTAAGAATAACAATCATGCTGGTTTAGTCTGCAACACACACAGAGTAATGACCAGGGAGGCTGGGGTTACAAGGAAAGAAAACGTAGGATAGCAGTGAGATAGGACTCACTCTGGTCCCTTTCCTGAGAAAGACAGAGGAAAAAGGCAATTATGACAAATTGATGGTAATTGACTCTGCCAGGAGGAGGGAAGGGGCTGGAGTTGACAGAAGGCATGTGTGCTGGTGGGGCAGTTACCAGTCCTGGAGTCCAGGAAGGCTGCAGCATTTAGCTTTACACTGATGACACATCCTTCCACTTGGGCAAATGGATGAATTCCCTCTCTAAATCACTCCAACATGATTTTAATATCAGGCAGAGGTGGCTTTTGGATAATAAATGGATACTAAACCCTAAAGAGACACAGGCTGTGTCACACAGAACAGATGGTAAATTAAAAAGAATGGAAGCCCATGACTTCCCTTAGCTCTGCTCTAAGCTGGGAAGTCCTCACTCTTGTTACGTTAAGAATTTGGTATTTAGTATTTACACTGCAAGGTTGCTTTCTTGCCTACCTTGACACGGAAGATTGCAATTATGTATAATAGCAGCGAGATCACACTGATTAGAGAGGTGGCAGGAATGGCAAGGTTGGATGATGGTGATGATAATCATCGTTCTTATTAGCGATCATCAATAATTAATAATTGCATTGTTTATTCTTCATCAGTGGTGGTAAAGACACCCAAACATGCCAGAAGGTTTAAAAATGAGCTTGCTTTGTTTTGTTTACTGACAGAGAAAGTCTTCCTTTGTATTTGCTTTTTACTCGAGGTTGCCAGGGCCCTGGGTCCCTGTTCACCTTCTAGAGGGTATTTAAGCCAGTGCTTAGTGCTCCTTGGCTTCAGCAGGGTGAAAGCATGTGTTAAGGGCCAAGCACATAAACACAACGCAGAGCAGTGACTGGAGCAAACTTGCCTTTGGAGTCATGAGAGCACTGGGGCCAGAAAATGTATTAATAAGCAGAGACAGACCAGAAGCGAAGCAGCAGTAGAAACCCTCGCTGTGAACGCCACTTGCCTTTGGAGTCATGAGAGCACTGGGGCCAGAAAATGTATTAATAAGATTAATAAGCAGAGACAGACCAGAAGCGAAGCAGCAGTAGAAACCCTCGCTGTGAACGCCACAGGGTGCGATGTCATCCTCTGAGGATGCTTGGGTGGTTCAGCACCAGCTGTTACTGTCTGCTTCCCTCTGCCTTCTCCCTGGTCACAGAGCAAGCCTGACCCCTCAGGTGTCTCAGCCTGAGGAGGTGCAGGAAGCAGCACAGGACAGTCAGCAGAAAACATCCCAGCTGGGACGAGCATCCTGATGGCAGCCTGTCCCTCTGGAGGGGAACAGCAAACAAGCTATTATTGGACTTGCTCTGGCTTTGACAGTGGTACTGCAGAGACTGATGTGATTGTCACAGTATCAGTGTGAATGAGTGTATATTCGTAAGTAAAATGAGGTAACTGGTGTAGTGTGACAAAATCTAGCGAAGGTTATCAGCAAGAAAGCATGGAAATGCACGAGCCCAAGTAATCGTTGCTTTAAACACAAAAGCAGCTGGTTAAGGCAACACTGTTCCTGCTTCTCTGTCATGAGGGGGAGCAAATCCTAAAAGCAGCTGAAGCCATAAAGGCAATCACTTACCAAGGCCATAAAATATTGATCTTCCCCCATTTAAGCCCTGTCAGGCTGGTGCATTGGAAGATGTTTGTCCCTTTTAAACAGGTATATGATGAAGAAAGAGTGAAGACAGCACTATTAACCTAGAATGTTGCTTGGAAGATCTAAGAAAAAAATCCTTCATCTTTTGGGACCTGAATTCTTTTACAGCCTTGCTGGAAAGGAGCTTTAAAGCCAAGTACTCCTGACTCTATTGAGCTCTCGGAGGGGGAAGAAAAGGAGAAAGATGAGTGCATTTATGTTTTGACTGCAGTTGCACATAAAAGGCCCTAAATTCTCTATTGTGCAGATTACTAATCCCTGCTAATTTAGGGCAGTATTCTTAAATTTGCAGACCTAATGACAGACACATAAACCCACATACTGTTAAAATATCAGAGAAGTCTAAGAATACTAGAAGGAGGAACTGGAAAAAAGAATAATTTAAGCTGAATGTCTTTTTTTTTTTTTAAGAAGTATTTTTTAATTCTCATCCCCCTCAATTTATGCACTTCTTTTAAACTTTGGTGATTGTATTATATGTGTATGTATTTAAAATAAAATAATCTTCATAAGCAAAATTTTCTTGAAGAGTTCGAGGGGGAGAAAAATCCCAGTAGGCGAAGGAATCCCTGATGCTTAAGCCAAGGTATAATTTCCTATTATTAATGATGAAGATTATAGCCACTGGTAGCGGCCAGCTAAGAAAAGATCTTCAGTGTATTCAGCACCACACAAGTGTGGAGAGCAGATGTTCCCTTCCCTTAGGAACTCGTCATCCAAACAGACAAGACATTCAGAGTGTGAAATGGATCAGTCACACACCCTACACTGAAGTGGGAAATCCCAGCACACTTGTAGGAAGCTGAGCATCCAACTAACCTGCTAGTGAAAGAGTACAGTCTTATAGTATGATTGATTGAATTTGAATGTGATTACATGTTTGTTTATTATGTCACCACAAGCGCAACTATAAATAGACCAGACTTTTAAACAGAACCCCCCCCAGGACTGCTCCATTGAGTGGGAAAGAATATATAGCAACAAACAGCGGAAAAAGAACCCCAAAACCAAACACCTTGAAAGTAAAAACATCTGGTTTGTGTGGTGTTTTGTATTGCAGGGAGGTTGATAGGAACTCAACTACGCAACTACACAGTTTGATTTGCCAGTGTTTATGTTCATATTTTTCCACAATTTAGATTTTTTCATGAAAACAATTAAAGCAAAACTGTACTTTCTCAGTACAACATACAATAGGTTTTCTACTAGCAGGAAATGATTGGTTTGACAGAGGTTCAACAGTGAAAACAGATTCAACAAATAGATGAGAGGACACAAATGTGAAAAATAAAATTAAATAAATACCAAAACTGGAAAACTGAGTTAACTATCTTCAACTTTAAATTTTCCACAACTCCTGACTAATTTGGTAAACTGTTCCTACCAGTTCTGACATTTAGCCTTTTAGGAAGGTACCCTTTGGTTATACTGAAGTAGCCACCTGCTACCATCTGGCACCTCAGAAAAGCAGATTAACACAGATTCTTCTGTGCAGAATGAAGCACCTCATCACGGTTTTCATTCCTGTTTGTGGACCTCTAATAATTGCCTAGTAGTACAGTGGTACAGATCCCATTATCTTCAACTTTGGAGATATTAGAGAGGCTTTTCTGTACCTTCAACATAGCCCATAAACCATTAGCAGGGCAGATAAGTTTGAAACCTCTAGCACTAGACAACTGTGCTTCAGTAGTGCTTTTTCAGGCTGGTTCTGCATAGGAGCGACAACTTCCAGCTTCAGCAGTGCACATGTTGCTTGTGGGGTTACATCCCATGGTCTGCTTGTAGAGAGAGACTGCCATGTTGGTGGAGCAAGATGTGAGTCAAAGCCAGAGAGAGTGTTAGAGTCAGACGAGAAGGTTAAAAAGACAATGCCTTTAATGATTAGAAGTATTTTTGGGTTGTAACGGCTTTTCTGAAAAGCTTTTCCTGTAAAGCTTTTCTGAACTTTCCTAACATGTTTTTTCCCCTGAGGCTGTTAAAAATATATATCTCCTTTTAAGATTATGACAGAGGTGTACAGATAACTCTATAAAGAATTTTTTTTTCATATTTTCAACTTTCAGTGTCATTTCAAATTTCAGAAAATAAGTGTGGAAAACAGCCTGATGACAGCTTTGTGACATCCACCGCTCTACCTCCATGTGCCTTTTATCTAAGAGGAAAACAAAACATTCAGTTACGGAAGACTGAAAAAATTTAAATGTGTGATCACTCTTTTCCCTCTGGCCACTTCTCAACCACGACATTTATGATTTGTGTACTGACTAGAATTTTGTCACCTTTTCTTCACCATCATGTGGATCTTAATCCCAGACTGTTTCCTCGTCCCCTGCTGCGCACCTGACCCTGTAAGCCCAGATGCAGAGTGGAGGGGAAGGGAGTGCTGGCAGCATGGGACGTAAGAAGGAAAAGGCCATTGCATGAAGCTGCAAGAGGATATGACTGGGGCACATTCAAGGAGATGAGCACTTAGCAGAGCACTCACTCACCTGTGCCACAAACCCACCCAAGCCCTTAGATGGACCCACTGATTTGGGATGGGGAAGAGGTTGTGGTCCTGCACTGCGAAGGAATCTTTTGATGTCATTTTGGGGAAAACATGAGGTAGAAGTCAGATGAATGAGGTCTGGACGTTATAGGTGAAACTTCAACTCACAAAATCCATCTCATCTCCTACCTGTTTTCCTGCAGAGTGCTGAAATTCAGACACCAGGCCAATTAAAATAAGGATGAGTGCCTGTTACATTACAAGCAGCCTTGATTAGTGACAATGATATTTTCACAACAGCAAGTTCAAGGCAACTGCTGTTCATGTTAAAGTCAACACAGCTTTGCAGCAGTGTTCAGGAGCATGGAAGCATGCTGCCATCTGTGCTTAACTACATTTGTATGGGGTCTCACTCCTCAAATTATTTTGGAGAGTCCAGTGCTATTGATTTCATAAAAGTGACATAAATCTGACTACCATTGCCATTATTAAATTTCACTACCTGTTTCACTGTGGGACCTCGAGATCTCTCTCTGCCTGTGTGATGGTTCTGGAATATACAGGGACATTTCTGAGATTTTTTTTGAGGCACACCTCAGCAGGCCATCTTTAGGCCTATGTTAGAGCGATTACAAGGCAATTAGGATAGGCAAATATAGCTGCCCTCAGCACGTGCAGAGGAAGGGGAACTAGTCTCAGTTGAAATAAAGGGGAAAGTTGCTGTCTGAGAGACAGAAGAGTTGCGCTGGCTTTGCTGAATTGCATCAGGCATCCCAGCTGTATTGATCTGGACAGACAGCTGCCCTATGCTTTGAGCAGCAGTCTACCAGATTTCTGTACAAATGGCTGCTGTGGCTGTGATATGGAATTGCTACGCATGCAGCTGATGTGTGCACGTTGTTCTGTGCACGCACAGGGGGACCAGTGTGCAATGGATAGGACCTACTGCTTTTGCCTCTGCCAGTATTTCTTCTACCAGCATGCTTGGCCTCTGGCTCTCCTGATCAGTTAGTCACCCTGCTCTGCAAAGGAGGTGAGAACATTGGAGCGTGTAGTGGTATTCGGCTTTTTTGGGGTTTTGGCTGCTTGATGAAAAGTGGTAAAAAGAAAACCTGGCTGCCTTCAGATATTCAATGTTCCTCTGGTTACACTGGATCCTTTCAGAGCAGTGAGGCAGATGTAGTGTCTTGGACTCCAGTGCCAACAGCAGTGCACAGCCTCCATTGCCAGTTGCTGGTGCTTCTTCTTGCACATTCAGTGGCCGTGTACAGATTTATAACAAGAGAAACACTTGGGGGCATTCTGCCTTCTACTTCTGGTTTGAAGGCTTTGTTCATGATCCTGAATTGACTTCAGAAGCTTTTCTTCATAAACTTAAAGGCTAAATAGGTCCATTTTTTTCATCTGTGTCTCTTGCAATCAAACCAGTCTCAGTTCAGGGAATTTTACTGATTTTGATTTATTTCCAATTAGCATAAACTCTTATTTACTGATTCGGGTGCTGGAAAACAAAGATTTAGATAATTAAACACTGAGGGAAGCCCCTTTCAGACCCCATTCGCCAGGCTTAGCTTCAGTCCAACACCTTTCTCCCACCAGCACCTCTCCCCCCATTTTCACTGTGTTTTACACTCAGTCCATGCCAGTCACTTGGGTGCGATGATGGACAGCTCAGGAGCTCACTTTCTTGCTGGCACTCCTGATTTGTTTTTTTTTCTCTGTTCTTCCCCTGCTCTTTCCTTTTCACTAATACTCTTCTCTAGCCTGGGTCACCCACAGGCTGTGGTCCTTTTGGGAGGCCCTCTGGTCCAGTGTGGGTCAGCTATGGCCACAGTCCCTTCAGGGGTGTCCCTGCTCCAGTGTGGGTCCCCCACAGTTGCTTCTCAAGGTTCTCCCCAAGGATGGAGTCCCTCCCTCCAAGAGTCATTCCCAGCCCTATCTGCTTCCACGTGCCTCCTCCTATATCTGCTGCTGTGTCTCGTCCTGTGTCTCACTTTGAGCACCCTTATATCTCCTGCTGTGTCGCAGCTTGTTTCTTCCCTCTCCTGACCCCACGTGTCCCTTCCAGAGTCCCATGCCCCAGTGGATTCGCCCTCCCCTAACCCTGCTGGAGCAGGTGGGCCAGGCCCCCTCTGAGTGGCTGCAGCATTGGGGTGCAGTGAGTTTGTGCCACCCATTACAGAGCTAGACTGGACCAACTGGGACCAGCATAGGGGTAGGCCCTGACCTCTCTTGCAGAGGGCACCCTGTGCC